>NC_141162.1:77648009-77920509 GCF_053477565.2 Lygodium microphyllum
AATACTCTTGAGTCTTTACAACTAAATAGCTTGAATCTTCCTCACATACTTGATCAATGTAAAATAAGTGCTATGGGTTAGTGTGTACAAAATAATACTTGTATGCATAAATCGATACGCTTTCTCCACTCTTTCTCACTTAAATACTCTTGAGTCTTTACAACTAAATAGCTTGAATCTTCCTCACATACTTGATCAATGTAAAATAAGTGCTATGGGTTAGTGTGTACAAAATAATACTTGTATGCATAAAGCAAATAGAATATGCACAAGTATTATTAATGTGGAAAACAAGGTGTGTATGCAGCAAACAATCTTTCTATATTTTCTCATGAATATGCTTCAACCATATATGGCATTGCTATACAAACTCAAGGGCATTGTGAGCATCCCAACTCATGCTATTCTTTGAGTAAAAAAATAATACAAGGACCACCTATACATGATATGCATCATAATTCGATCCATTTTAGTAATACTTAGTAGAATTTTAATCACTTGATATACTTAAAATACAACGAACAATACAGGGGTCACTACCAAATTGCCATATTTGGACACAAAAATCCTTATTTTTTAGTATATTTTTATATTTCTTGGTTTTTTAGGTTATTCTTAGTATACTACTAATTATTGATCATTTTCAACTATTATTGCTATTTTTTCCATGTTTAAATTTTAACTATTTATTTCATAATAAATTAAAAATAGCAAACATCAAATGTGAAGTATTGAGAAATAAGTTCAAGTCTTCCTTTTATCCACTACTAAAATAAATATTTAGTTGGACTTCATTTGCTATACAAATTAGAGTACTTACGCTTAGATTGCTTAGGCATCATAATACATATGAGGTGATGTGTGGAATCCAAGGCTGTTGATGCTTGAGATAGCCACTAACATGCTTGAAAAATCCTCCACTAACTCCAACAACGTACCACAAACATTCTTTCTCATACCACTCTCACCTCTCCCTCTCTTACATCCAACCCCCCTCCTCTCATAGGAATTACCATTATGTGTGTGGGAAAGGAGGAGAGAAAAAGACTAAAAAACCAACATTCTTAATCATTCGAATCATGCCATGAAATTGACATCATGGCGTAAAGGACAAAGAGATGGATCCATCTATGTTATCAGAAGTGCTCGAAGGTAACCATCACGAAGGAGGAGAGCAAAACATCAAGCACCATAATGGCGTTCAAAAACTACGCTCCTTTTTTCCTCATCTCTCCATGATTAGTTTTCTCTTTTTTATGCCTTTTCAAACCTTAGCTTATGTGTCTTTTCAATTTGTTCCATGTCCACTTAAAATTGGTTCCCGTTTTAGCCTCCTTGGCTACCCACACTATGTTCCTCACATAAACTATGGTCTCTTGGGAAGAAATTTTGTCTCAAATGCACATAATTGATATCCAAATGTGGACACTTCTTCCTTGTTTGTAGGCTCAACTTTGCACTCTACTATGACTTTAGCTTTAAAATGACCCGCATCATGTGATCATGTGTCTCAAACGCTTTGCAGAAATAGCCACATTGAAGCTTTAAATCTTCATTTTCCACTAAAAACACCTTACGAATCTGCAAAAAAAAAAAATCTAAAATAAATTGTTTAAATCCATTTTTGAATAGGAGCGAAAGGTGGTCTTTCATGAGGAAAAGATGTGTATGAGACTAGATGAAGTGATTGAGATATGCAGGGTGATCTTTTAAGAGGAGTCTCCTATTATAGTATAGTAGCCCAATTAAGATAGTCTCCTATAGCTACTAATAATGTAGTGCCCCCGCCCCCCGTCTCCCCCCCCCCCCCCACGATCTACCTATTATGCAAGATTATGATGTTGGGCAAAGAGGGCAGGCCCCACAGCCAATCTTGAGATGCTCTACTAGAGCTTTGCATCCTCTTGATCATTATGAGTGCTCTATGGATGATATCATAGTGACAGACTCTATTGAGCCACTTATTACAAGAAGGCTATGTGTAGAAGTGATTCTTATTCTTGGGAGAGATCCATGCAGTTTGAGTTTGATTGATTGTAGAAAAAGTATACATGGAACTTAGTTTTCTTGCCTAATGGAAAGTATGCATTGCCATGCAAGTGAGTATACATTGAAGAGTGCCCCTAGTTACCCTAAGTTAGTGTATAAGGCCATATTGGTTGCTAAGGGTTTTAAGTAGAAAAAGGGAGTTGAATTTGATGAGATATTTTCCCTTTGTGGTCAAGATGACTACCCTATATGTGGTATTGGCCTTGATTGCTTAGTTGGATCTAGATCTTTATCAAATGGATGCTAAGACAAATTTTTACATGAGGATATTTATATGTAGCAACTTAAGGGCTTTGTGGAAACAGGCAGGGAACACATAGTGTGCAAATTGAAGAAGAGTCTTTGTGGGCTTAAGTAGGCACTTAGGGAATGGTACCATAAGTTTAATGTGTTCATGCATTCATAGGGATATTCCCATGGTGATATGGATTCATGTCTACACACAAAGAAGGCATGTGATGATAGCCTTATTATCTTGGTGCTTTATATTCATGACATGCTTATTACTCAAAGTGCTCATGTTGAGGCAGATGCTTTAAATACTCAACTTAGGAAGAGCTTTGAGATTAAGGACATGGGGTGGGCCTCACACATACTTAATATACACATTACATGCAATTTCTTTAAGAACTTCTCTACTTATCCCAAAATGAGTATATTCACAAAGCACTTGAGTAACTCCATTTGGAGGATGGTAAGCCTATTGACTGTCCATTACCTTCTCATGTAAAGGTAAGGCACACAAATTATCCCCAATTAGATTATGAGAGGGCCGAGATGGCCAAGATCCTGTATGCATCAATAGCGGGCTATTTGATGTACACCATGATAGCCACTTGACTAGACATAGCATTTGTAGTGGGAGTTGTGGTACATTATACTACTACACCTGACAAGTGACATTGTGATGTCATGAAGAGTATAATGAGATACCTTAAAAACAATGTAAATATGTGCATTTACTATCATGGTAGCTAGGATACAAGAGTCATTGGGTTACACTAACTTGGATTATGTAGAACATGTAGACAGTAGAAAATCCACCTCTCTATGTCTTTACCTTTGCTAGAAGTGCTATCTCTTAGATGCCCAAGGTGCAAAAATGCATGGCCTTTTCTACTACAAATATTGAGTACATTGTAAGCATTGAGTATTGTAAGGAGACCCTATAGTTAGGCCATCTAGTCATAGATATTGGTATGACTATGACTCCTACACTGTATTTGGATTTGATGAGTGCCATTAAATGGGCCATACTCTAGTCTTCCATGCAATGACAAAGCACATCAAGGTGCACTATCAGTTCATCAGAGAAGTGGTAGAGAACAAGTCCATTTAGCTTGTCAAGATCTCTATGAAAGGTGAGAAGGCTTGGAAGAGCTATGGCGGGAGAGCAAGAGCAAGAAAGAGAGGGAGACCAAATGGGAACTCCAATAGTCACAATGTGTGACCAAGCCTTTCTTTATTCAAACTCTCACTAAAAGAATAAAGAATAAAGTGATGATGGCGGGCGCTCGCCACCTGCAGTGTGCAGTGGCGGGTAATGTCAGTGTAGTAATACATGAGTGGTTAGGCAGAGGCACCTTTACCCCCAACAACCTCCCACTTAAAGGCGAATCTGCCCCAGGGAGGAGTGAAAAGAAAGAAAAAAGAAAACACAGTATAATGTACACATATACAATAGGATGAGGAAAAACGTCATCTCATTCAATGCCCATCAATCTCTTGAGAAAGGCAAATCGCTCAATAGTGAGGCTTTTCGTGAACAGATCTGCAGGATTTTCATCAGTGGAGATCCTGACAAGGTCAATAGACCTGTCCTCCATGACCCCACATATGAAACGATACCTTACTTCAATGTGTTTCGTCTGTCAAGATTGTGGGAGAGAAGGAAGGAGTCTCGCTTGAAGCTTTCTTGCTTGCACAATGGGGGAAGACACACAAGGGTGGAGGCTGAAAACAGTTTTCCTCTTCTTAGTTGTGTAAGCCAAAAGAACTCAAGCACAAAGAAATAGAAGAACCCTATATATGGGTCTCAAACCAAACTCAACTAACTAAGGTGGCATACTAACTGAGCCACGAACTAGAGTAGATAAGGATAGCTATCATGTAGCTATTATTCATAGGCGGTGTACCAACCGCGTCTGCAACTGACAAGTCGGTGACATACATACACAACGGTCACCCTGGCGTATCACGAGTGGAGCTCGATATCTCAACACTCCCCCTCGAGCTCAATCCCAATTCCTGCACACCAAGCAGGTCTCTGAACTTGCGCAGCTTCTCTGCGCCCAATGCCTTCGTGAATATGTCAGCTACCTGATCCTCTGTGCTGACATAAACTAGATCAATAAGACCTAGTAAAACCCTCTCTCGCACATAGTGATAATGCACCTCAATGTGCTTTGTTCTAGCATGATAGACTGGGTTATTTGCCAAGTGTATACTACTCATGTTGTCACAATAAATGACAACTGGTCCATCTGTAGACTGATGCATATCATAAAGTAGCTTATGCAACCAAGCTACCTCACATGCAGCCATTGCTGCACCCCTGTACTCAGCCTCTGTGCTCGACAAGGCAACTGTAGGCTGTTTCTTGCTGCTCCAAGTGACTGCAGCACTCCCAAAAGAGAACACATATCCACTGGTAGATCGTCTATCAGAAATACTACCAGCCCAATCAGCATCAGTGTATCCATGCAACTATATCTGAACCCCAGTCTCATAAAATAGTCCATACTGCAATGTGGACTTCACATACCTGAGTATGCGTCTAGCCGCATCCAAATGTGGTTTCCTTGGAGCCTGCATAAACTGACTTACCAATCCAACAACATAGCTCAAATCTGGCCTGGTAATAGTCATATAAATCAAACTTCCTACTATGCGTCTGTACATAGTAGGGTCTTCTAGAAGCTCACCTGCATCTGTGCTCAGCTTCACATTCTGCTCCAAAGGAACTGAAATAGGCTTACAGCCTGTCATCCCATATTTGGACAGCATGTCCAATCCATATTGCCTCTGCAAGAGCTGTATCCCACTTGGTGATCTAATCACCTCAATGCCCAAGAAATAACGCAGCTCTCCCAAATCCTTCATCTCAAACTTCTGCTTCAATAGCATTTTCACATGAAGGATATCTTCATCACTGTCACCTGTCATAATCAAATCATCAACATAAATGACAAGTAGCATAATACCTTTCTCTGTTTTTCTCACATAAAGTGAGAAATCTGCCTTGGAAATCTGAAAGCCAATAGTGACAAGATATTGTCCTATCTTGTCAGACCATGCTCTAGGTGCTTGCTTTAAGCCATACAAGGCTTTCTTCAACCTGCAAACAAACTCAGGATGAACAGCATGCACATAACCTGGTGGCTGCTCCATATAGACCTCTTCTTGCAAATCACCATGCAAGAAGGCATTCTTTACATCCATTTGATGTAAAGACCATCCCTTTGATGCAGCCATAGCAATGACTACTCTTACGGTTGCCATCCTTGCAACCGGACTGAATGTTTCTTCATAGTCAATGCCATATGTTTGTGCATACCCCTTGACTACTAATCTTGCCTTGTATCTATTCACAGAACCATCTGCATTATGCTTCACCTTATAAACCCACTTACAGCCAATTGCATTTTTACCTTTAGGCAAAGGTACCAATTCCCATGTAGCATTTGCTTCCAAGGCATCCATTTATTCATCAATGGCTTTCTCCCATTTTTCTTTTCCCATGGCTTCCTCAAAATAAGTGGGTTCTGGCTCCTGTATCACTTTAACCATATATGCATAGTGAATGGCTGTAAATCCATCATATTTCAGCCTATCCACAGGATACCTAGCTCTCGTAGAACTGCGCAAAGTAGGTTCACTCCCAGGTGCTCTCAAAACATCCCTGGTCTTCCTTACTCCAGGTGTAACAATAGAAGGAATACCCAACTCATCATCAATGCTCTGTTCTGAGCCACTGGATTCACCATCCACATAAGAATGACCTGCATTCACATCAAACATGGGCTGATCAACCTTCTCTTTTCCTTTTCGTGATACCTGCATACCACTATCTACATTACTTTGAAAAGATTCTCCTGATCTCAATCTGCCTGTCCATGGCGTAGAATGTGAACCACTACTAGAGGACGCTCCAGGTCCACTAATATTTTGTGACTGCTGCTGTGAATTTTGTGCAGCATTACCATTTTGTGCATCTACATCATCAATCACATTTACTGGTTTATACCAGCTACTCATCTCATCAAAAACAATATCTCTGCTCACTGTAAACTTACGAGTAGAAGGGTTATAGCATCTATACCCTTTTTGCTGCAGAGAGTAACCAATAAAGATGCACTTCTCAGCTTTTGGATCCAACTTGGATCTCAACTCATCTGGCACATGTACATAGGCAATGCAACCAAAAATTTTCAAATGAGAAATATCTGGTTTCCTACCAGTATACCTCTCCTCTGGAGTCATTCCATGTATTGCTGCAGTGGGAGTCTTGTTCATTATGTAGACTGCTGTAGCAACTGCTTCAGCCCAATAAAAATCTCGCAAGTCTTTTTCATTGAGCATGGCACGAGATACCTCTCCAATATGCCTATTTTTTCTTTCTGCAATTCCATTTTGTTGTGGGGTATGACTGCATGAATATTGCTGCTTTATGCCATGCTCCTGCAGGAACCTTGCAAACTCATTTGAGAGGTACTCTCCCCCTCCATCTGACCTTAGGCATTTTATCTGCAAGCCTGTTTCTTTTTCAACCATAGCTTTAAGAGTTTTGAAATGCCCAAAAACTTCACTTTTCTTTTTCATAAAATACACCCAAACTTTTCTGCTATAGTCATCAATAAAACTGACAAAATAATGACAGCCTCCAAGAGATGTAGCTTTAGTTGTCCACACATCAGAGTGGATTAATTCCAATGGCTTCTTACTCTCTTGAACATGTCTAAGAAATGGTTTCCTTGCCTGTTTTCCAAACTGACAGGCTTCACATACCTTATGCATTTCTGCAACCTTGAATTTCGGCAAACCTGCAACAATATTTTGGGCCTGCATTGATTTAAGTCGCTGTACATTAACATGACCAATGCGTTTATGCCAGATATCAATATCTGCAACTACACCGGTCCCATGTGCAAACATTGCTGCACTCAATTCAGACATGTCTGCATCCAATGTAAACATTATGCCCTTCTTCTTTCCTTTTGCTATCAAGCGACCTTTATTTTTCATATCCTCAACAAAGCATCCATGAGGATTAAATCTGACCTGCAAGCCCTGCTCAACCATTTGACCAACTGAAACCAGATTCTTGGTGATATTCGGGACATGAAATACATCGAACAGGTATTTCTTTTTCCCATCCTGCATAGACAAAGGAATTTTTCCAATCTGCACAATAGGATGTGCAGTATCATCACCAATCTCCACAAATCCTGGTTTTTCCATTTTCCTTGCATCCTCCATCCATTCTGCATGACCTGTCATATGGTTTGATGCACCTGAGTCAACATACCATACATCGTTGCTTTCTTCTGCACTTGTCACAGAATTGTTCATGTGCTGCACCATAAACAAGTGTTCATTTCTGTCATCACCCTGTCTACTAGAAGATGCATAATTCCCTTGTTGCAGTTTTCCATTCATGATGTCATTCTGCTTTTTATAGCAGTCTTTAGCCATATGACCCATTTTACCACAGTAGTAGCATTCAACATTACTGTTTGCATTTTGGCCTCTTTGCCATCCACCATGACCTCTTTGGCTCCCCCTGCCTCTAGAGTTACCACGTTCTCCTCCATAGGACTGGTTTTCTTGAGTTTGCTGCATATTCTGATTTCTGCCATGGCCTCCAAATCGGCCTCCTCTACCTCTGCCTCTACCTCTTCCAGCATTTGAGTAGAAGACAGCTTCTTTTGAAGTTCCTCCTGAAGAAGATGCACCACCATTTCTCTGCTCCTCAGAAATTAGAAGAGCAATCAACTCCTCAAAATCAGGAAATCTTTCACGGACGGAAATGGATGTTCGAAACTGTGCATAATCCTTTCCTAGACCATTCAAGGTCACGAAAACTAAATCATCATCTTCCACTGGCGACCCAATGGAAGCAAGTGCATCTGCAATCTTCTTCACCTTCATGTGGTAGTCGTTGATGCTCATACTTTCTCTTTGCACATTATGCAACTCTTACTTGAGCTGCATTTTCCTGGCTTGCGTATTTGTGCTATACATTTTTAACAAAGTATCCCATGCCTCCTTTGGCGTACTTGCATCCTGAATATGCACAATCATAGAGTCTGAAATACTGATAGACAGCCAATACATAACTTTCCTGGCTCTTTCATGCCATGTTTTGAATGCCTGCATTTGCTGTTGATTGGGAACATCAGGAAAAACTGGTTCTTCTTCATTTCCTGCAACAAATTCCCAATATCCTTTTCCCATAAGGAAATTTGTCATTCTAAACTTCCATGCTTGGAAGTTGTTCTTGTCAAGCTTTTCAGTGACAATCTGTGAGAGAGAATCAGACGCCATTACAGAACACTGCAAAAAATTCTGTCACTGCAAAGAACACAGCTTCAGCCTCACAAAGGCAAATCTGTAAAACTAATGAAAGTGGTATTTGACCACACAGTCACTTCCTAGTGACGATTTTGCAACAACAGGCAACAAGGATGATTCTGTAACTCCCAATGTCTTTGCGCACAAGCATACGATGCAATTTCTGCAGTAACTTTTCACCAACCTGTAGAACAGTGGCTGCACAGCATAAAACTGGACCTTTTCCTGAGTGCGTGCAGAAAACTTCCGCCTCCAAAACAGGCCCCGAAATGGCCTCAAATCAAAAAAACAAGGTCGCCAAGGGCTAAAGCCCTTGCCCGCAGCATATACTGCCCTCTTGCTTCACAGCGAAGGGCGTCTCAACCTGAGACAATGCACTCCTGCACTTTCCGGCTGTGCTACCTGCAGAGATCTGCTCCCAAAACAGAAAATGAAAGCAACACTGCTCCTCTTACCAGAACACCGCGAGCTTGGCTTGCTTTCTTGAGCTCCTTACCACGAACAAGGCTCTGATACCATGTCAAGATTGTGGGAGAGAAGGAAGGAGTCTCGCTTGAAGCTTTCTTGCTTGCACAATGGGGGAAGACACACAAGGGTGGAGGCTGAAAACAGTTTTCCTCTTCTTAGTTGTGTAAGCCAAAAGAACTCAAGTACAAAGAAATAGAAGAACCCTATATATGGGTCTCAAACCAAACTCAACTAACTAAGGTGGCATACTAACCGAGCCACGAACTAGAGTAGATAAGGATAGCTATCATGTAGCTATTATTCATGGGCGGTGTACCAACCGCGTCTGCAACTGACAAGTCGGTGACATAAATACACAACGGTCACCCTAGCGTATCACGAGTGGAGCTCTATATCTCAACATCGTCTTCACATGGAAAACTGGATTCTTGGCTAGCTGAATATCACTCATAGAATCTGAATGCAGCATAGGTATAGCATCAATCCCAAGGACATGAACCAAACGGCCCAACCATATGGCCTCCTTGCAAGCCTCAGTGTGGCTACAACATACTCGGCCTCAATGGTAGAGAGAGCCATACATTTCTAAACCCTAGAAATCCAAGAGAAAGCACCTCCGGCATAGGTGAATACATAGCCAGAAGTGGACTTCCTACTATCTGCATGTCCTGCATAATCGGAGTCTATGTACACCATAGCTCATGTATCTTGGCTGCCATAGCAAATACACATATCTATTGTGACCTTCCTATATCTCACGATTACCTCATGGCATCCCAATGCTTCTTGCCAGGTGTAGCCGTATAACATGCCACAATACTAACTGCAAATGCAATATCTGGTCGAGTGGCTATCATGGCATACATCAAACTACCCACAGCTGATGCATAAGGAATCTTGGCCATCTCAGTCCTCTACTCATCTGTCTATGGACAATCAGCCTATGAGACCTTCACATAAGAAGGTAATGGACAACCAATGGGCTTTATGTCCTACATGCAGAAACACTCAATGACTTTATGAATGTACTCCCTCTGTGAGAGGTAGAGTAGTCCTTGATGCCTGTCGCGCTTAATGCGCATACCAAGAATGTGAGAGGTTTGTTCCAAATCCTTCATCTCAAAGCTCTTCTTCAGCTAAGATTTAAGAGCATCCAGCTCATCATGAGCTTTCCCTGCTATCAGCATATCATCCACATAAAGTACCAATATAAGCAATGAGCCATCACAGGCCTTCTTCATGTAAAGGCATGGATCCATAGCACTCTTGATGTAGTCATATGTCTACATAAAGACATCAAACTTATGATACCATTCCCTAGGTGCCTACTTCAAGCCATAAAGACATTTCTTCAACTTGCACACTAGGTGCTTCCTGCCAAGTTCTACAAAGCCCTTAGGCACCATGTAAATCTCATCATGCAAATCCCCATGCAAGAATGTAGTCTTGACATCCATCTGATACACGTCAAAGTCAAGCTACACGGCTAAGGCCAAAACCAAGCATAGGGTGGTTATCTTGACCATAGGAGAAAAGACTTCATCAAAGTCAACTCCATGCTCATGTTTAAAACCCTTAGCGACAAGTCTTGCCTTATAAGACGGCTTGGGTGTCCAGGGGTACTTTTTAGCTTGTACACCCATTTGCACGGTAGAGTCTTCTTGCCAGCAGGCAAGGAAACCGAATCCCAAGTCATATTCTTATGCAAGGAGTCTATCTCAGACTGTATAGTCTTCTCCCAGGAGTGATTGCCACCCCTGCACATAGCCTCATCATAGGTGAGAGGCTCTCCTATATTTGTAACCAAGACATAATGCATCGAGGGCTCAAATCTATCAGGTGGACGTCTATCTCTAGTAGACCATCTCACGACAGGCTCTACTACTTGTCCAATACCTTGGCCATGTGTACCAATTGTTGCTGTAGGCTAACCATCTGGTTGTGTAGGTTGTACTAGAGCATGTGGCTCCTCCTAGAATATAACCCTGCGTATCTTGACCACCTTCTTAGCCTACCTATGCATCTTGTCTTCATGGAAGACTACATCATGGCTGCGGGATGACTTTCCACACTTGCAAATCCCAGAGGTGGTAACCCATCTCGCCTATATCTCCATAGCGAAGGAAAATATATTTGACACTCTTAGGATCTAGCTTAGTATGCTTGTCCTTGGGCACATGGCAAAATGCCTCACATCCAAAGACATGTAGATACGCATAAGACGGAGGTTTCCCAGTCCATATCTCCTTTGCAACTTGGAAATCCAAACCACTGGAAGGTGATCTATTTATGATATCCACAGTTAATATATGGACTGCTTCATCCCAAAAGCTTTGTGTTAGGCCTGCATGGCTAAGCATTACTGCGTACACGCTCATGGATGGTTCTATTCATCTACTCAACCAAACCATTCTTGGGTGGGGTATAGGGGCGGTCAATTGATGCTTAATACCCCTCTCATCACATAGCTACTCAAAGGCACGTGACACATATTCTCCCCCATTGTTAGTCCAAAGGCATTTTAGCCTATGCCCAGTCTGGCTCTCAACTAATGCAAGCCATCTCTAAAACACAACCAAGATATCTGGGATAAGCCCAAACTTTATACAAAAAATTATCAATAAATGTCACAAAATACTTTGCACCACCCATAGACTAACAGGGCATGGGCCCATAGACATCCCAATGTACCAATGCCAAGGTCTCACCCATGCGTGTTCTACCAGACTTCTTATGTATATTCCTAGTCTATCTACTATAAAGACAATACTCACATGAATCAAAACATGAATAGTCAAGGGGCGGTAAGTACTACAAACCAAAAAGCATTTTCATCCCCTTCAAAGTCATATGGCCCAAACGGGCATGCCAAAGAGATACATGTGGGATGGAACCCACTGAGGCATAGTCAATAAAGGACCCATCAACTACAAGAGGATAGAGGCTGCCAGCCTTGGCACCTCTAACAAGCACAAGTCTGCCACATGTGATCTTCCAGGCAGAATCCCCAAATGAAACATGAAACCCATCATCATCAAGCTACCCTACCAGGCATAAGACTACGTGTAAGCGCTAGTACATGACGTACATCCTGTAACATAAAAGTACTACCAATAGAGAACTACAACTGTACATCCCTAATGCCAACAATAGCAAGTGACATGTCATCACACAAGCGAATTGAACCAGAGATAGTGACTGTCACACTGGATTTCGCAAGCATAACGTTGCAATCAAAGGACTTTTCTATACTTTGTCTTTTCCCTTCTCTTTGCACTTCTCATTGTGCAACTCATGACACTATGGGCATATGTGACCCTTCTTTCCGCAATGGTGACATGTCACATTAGTATTTCTCCCACGAGACTTGCTGGGTGACTTACCGCATGACTTAGACCTAGACTTCTGTGAGTTTCTACCATGTCCATACCCACGATCATTCTTTCCATTAGCATCTCTGCCTCTAATAGTCAAAGCATGTGACACACGAGGCATCCAAGTTCTTATAGTTGATCTCTTCCTGTAGAAGAGTACTCTCTACATCAGGCAAGTTCAAAAGAGTAGCAGGAGCACATAAGGCAGTGCGGAATACGTCCCATGACTCACTCAGAGTCCCAAGCAAAAACAATGGAGTAACCTCATCATTGAAGGTAATGCCCTGCAAAGTCAAATTCTTGAGAATAGCATGGAACTGGTTCAAATGAGCAAACATTGTCATATTCTTCTTCATGCGTAGGTCCATAAGTGTCATGAAGGAAAAATACTTTGATATTCTTTGTACTTTGGAGTCATGCTAATTCCATACCTAGTAATTTCCAGCCTTGTAAATTCAGCCCTTGCCTATGTAAATGTGCCCTTAACTTTGGAAATGAGGGGTTAGGATAAAGAAGGCAAGAGGCTAGGAGAAGACATTTTTTTTGGCTCATTCACTAAGTTTTGTTGTTTACTTTCTTGATGTTAGCTTCCTTCTTGCTAGATGAAGCATCATCCATGGCTGTCATGTATTTTTGGAACTCTCATCATTAATACATGGCAAGATGTCTTGGTGCAATATTTCTCTTGTTATTTTATGTATGTTTCAGTCTATAGTTAGATTTCTTTTCTTGGTAGAATGCTTCATTACATTGGTATCAGAGCTCTAGTTAGATCCTTTTGTTAGTAGTCATTTTCTTGTACATGATCTAGTTACATAGACTAGGGAGTGGAAACGACAGTTAGATTTGAGTGAAAGGACTTAGTTTCTTCATAACTGGGGTTACATTTGAAGATCTACTACAAATGGAGCTCAAAGATGGAGGTTCTTGGCAATACCCTGTGCAAAATGGCAGGCTCCAACCAATTTGGCAGGTCGTGACCAAGTTTTGGACCAAAAATTGGAGTAAGTGGGACAAACTGAAGGTTACAGGACTTAGTGAAGGGTAAGTTGGAGTTACTAAACAAGGGTTTTCTCTCTCTCCTTTCAAGCTGTCCTCATGAATCCATGGCCAAGACTGATTTGAACTTCTCTCCCTGACTCCTATCATGCGAGTGGACACCATAGCTTGCTTCTTGACCTCATAAGCCTCTTATAGAGTAGTCTTATGACTACCTTTTCTAATTCTTGGCTCTGATGTATATGAGCATGTATCAGTGCGTTTTGCACCTGTTGACATACTCCCCCATCATGGTGAAGAATCTAAAGCACATTATTCCATATCTTCTTCTCCTCATGGCATTGGCTCCTCATCTTCATAATCTATCTCATCCTCAGTAGTAGCATCTTGGTATTGCTGATACTCAGATACCAGATCATTCATGTTACTCTCAACTTCAGTGAACTCCATCTCATCCATTCCTTCACATGTATACCAATGCAAGAAAGCCTTTCTAAGGCTGCCTTAGGTGACATGGCCCCAAAAAGGAAAATAGCGAGCCCTATCTGCAATGTCTCTTCTGCTATGTATAGCATCCTAGGGGTGTCTGAGGCAAGTGTCTGAGGCCTCATGCAACGATGCTGTAAAGGGATTATGGATTTACATCAAACAGAAAAACCTTCAGAATCAACTGGACAAGAAAGAAGTGCTATGCGATGAGAAGCTGAAAGCTGCTTTTGGACAGAACAAATTTACAATAAATTTAATTCGTGTCGTAGATGTTCCAAGTCACTGTCTTTGAACTGCTCTGAAACTCTAGGGAACATTTCTTGTATTGAGGTGGAATTGCCAATGAATGTGGAAGCCATCTTCAAACCTTTTGGTGGAATGTCACAAACACTAGACTTCACATTGTTTGAGATCCATTCTACAAAAAGCAATCATGTAACACCCATGACAAGGATCAACTGCACACATCATGTTCTTGGCATCCCACATCTATTGGGACAGTAAGAGCTCTATACTGTTGTGAACCTCTTGAAGTGAGAGGTGCAAATCCCACCATGAAGAAGTGGAGCCTAGGGAAAGGGATCAAGTTTACTGCAAGCTTGCGGAGGTCAGAGTTCAGTTGACCAAGAAGCCTCAGACAACATTGGATTCTCTTTCAAAATTTTGAAGCCTACTTCATACAATGAAGAGTAATCAGCATCCTCAACTCAAGTGGCATCTCTATTGAAGCCTTCTTCATCAAATTTTGGGTCCAATGATTCATGGGAGCACTCCTCATGAAGAATTTTGATCGAGAAGTTGGATATTAGCATTGGAAAGCTAAATGGGGATTTCTTGGATTAATAGAAGCTGAAGTCAAGCTCTAATAGCTGAAGCCAAGTCCTATTTGTAGGAGATTCCTTCATCAACAACAACACTCTTCTCCTAAAAGCTTAAGAGGTACTCTAATCATCTTTTAATCTCTCTTTAAATCCTCTTGTTGAGCTAAGTCCAATTGATGAAAGAGGGATTAAAATGATAAAGAATCCTGTCCATTCTATCAAATGCATTTCATGGGAAATCCATAGAGCTATCTTAGTGATTGATCATTGCATAATCACTCTCATTCACTGAAATAATCGCTTTCAAGTGCCTCAAATTCTCATTTCATTTACCTAACCTTGATATTGAATTTTTTGCCTATATGTTTCATTGTCATGAGTGAAATTTTACCCAATGGTAAGTGGAATAAGAATTGTTAAGCAGTGAGTCACTGCTGAGGTTATCCCTTACCTATCCCCATTTAAAGTTCAGTCCATTTCATTCGAGTTCTTGCATATCATAAAAGGGAAATCAAATTCTTTCATTCCGTGCATTTCATGCTGATTTTTAGAGCCTAGCATTGAACTACCATGTATATACCCACAAGGAAAAGTGGATGTCGGGGGCGAGTTGGTAGGAAAAAAGAGAAGTGACCCTCCCCTACTGACAAGGATCCTAAATGGGGAGCACAAACCAGCTTGAGAGGGAAATTTGCACACCCTTAAGTCTCGGATCCCATGAATTTAAGTTCAAGTGCAGGTACCACTCAAGGGAACAAGAATTCAACCTTTAACATGGTTTTGGCACGATATTACATGATGCAAAAGCAAATGTATGGCAACATAATGCAATGCAAGTGGCAATTGTGGACAGAGTTATGCTGAGCATTATGAATGCTATTGTTGGCATTTGTTAACTGGGGATTATTTTTAGTATTGACAGATGTTGCAAGAATTTCCAGATAGGTACAGTAAACTATTTACAGAATTTTCTGTATTCAACTACTTTCAACACTTGATAGCTTGTTAGAAAGGAGACTTCTCAAGCTTCAAATGGAGCCAAAGAGTTTGTTATTTGGAGCACTAGAACTCAAGATATTTGAGTTTTTCTGATGTTGTATATACAGGATAAGAAGTTACTCATGGCAAGAAATAAGAAAAGGGATCCTATTTTGGAGACCATCAATGAAGAGCTGAGAGAATACCAACATGAACATAAACATGAAACCCCTCAAGAAGCTATACACCGCATGCATTATGAGAATAAAGAGGTTGATATAAGCTCCACTCATTCTCCTGTCAATCAACCAATGAATAGAGTTGAGATGTCCCATGCTTCCATGAATAGAGTTGAGATGTCCCATGCTTCCACTCATGCTTCCATGATCTCTAACAATCTACAACAACTCTCAAATGATATTAAAGACATGAAATCAGGCCTTGATGGTATGAGGATGGGTATTGACAAGTTAGTGGCTATCTTTAGTGAAAAGATGTTGCCTACAGCAGCTGGTCCTAATGTTCCAAATCCTCCTTTGGCTCTGAAGAGCAACCCAAACCCTCTACTCCAAAGGTGGCAGGACAATTTGAGATTGGGGAATCATCAAAGGTTAAAGATTTTATTCAGCTCACTTCATTTTAGCCTCAGCCCCATCAATCCAAGGCCTATTCTCAGCCACATGGGCAAGATCCACATGATAGGGTTCAAGCAAGCTTTAGGCATGAAAAGGACATCCACAGTTGCAATCCATTTTATAAACAATTATATCCTCAACCAAATATTTTTGGGCATGAACAAGGGCATGTGAATTCAGCCTCAAACTCATTTGGACAGCAACAACACAATTCTCATACTCAAGTTCAACCTAATAGACCAAGTCCCTTATCCAATCATGGTTGGCCTCAACAAAACAGTGGGCAACAACCACCATTTAATATTCCTATGCATGGACAACATCAAGGGTACCATGGGACAACCTTCCAATATGGGCAACACTCATTTTCAGCCTTAAGGACATTATTTCCAACCACAAGGTTATGGTATGCAGTATGGACAACAAACCCCATATGCATGAGGAACTTGGAATAATGAATTCCCTAGGCAAGGTTCAATTGGTAACTCTTTTGGATAGCAACACCATAATGGATAGCAGCACTACAATGGGCAACCACCTCAATATGAGAGAGAGTATAAAGAAAAAATTGTCATTTCAAATTTCAAAGGAGAATATCCTTCACCCACAGAGTTGGAGGAGTGGTTTGACAAATTGGAGATGTACTTTTCCCTTTATCCAAGGCCCGAAAATGCCAAAGTGAAGTTTGTAGCCCTTCATTTAGAAGGCTATGCACATACTTGGCGGAGATATATGACAAGAATCAGGCATGACTTCTTATCTTGGGAAGCACTAAAGAATGCTATGATTGAAGTTTTCGTCTCTCCCATTGAAAAAGAGCGCTTGGAAAAGAAATGGTACGCCCTTAAGCAATGTAGTCTCTTGGTTAGAGAGTATTCAAATCAGTTTTTAAACCTCTCAATGTATGTTCATGGAGTCTCCGATAGTGCCAAATTGAACAAGTATATATTTGGTTTGGAGTCTACATTATCATTCGAAGTTGGAGCCATGAAGCCTACATCTTTGCAAGTTGCCATTCAATTGGCTGAGCATTATGGACAGAAATACAAGGGTTTCCAGCCAAAAACAAGGCATTTATTTCAGCCTACACAGTCCCCAAAGACATCAGGCCATTATGGGCATGTAAGGACTAATTTTTAGCATGGTGGAAAGCCAATAAATGTTCACAGCAATACCTACAGCAAGATACCAACTTTCCCCACTGTTTATGGACCAAAGTAGGGCAACAATTTCAGTTCTAATGCTGAAAATAAGTTTGATGGAAAAATGACTGATATAAGTGCCAAAATTTTAGCCCCTATCCAAGGTAAGCATGTGTCTAATGACAAGCTCAAAGAAATGTATGCCAAAGGACTATGCTTCAAGTGCGGGGAGAAATGGTCACCCGACCATAAGTCCAAGTGCAAGGCTAAGAATTTGAAGGTTAGCATGATTTATGAAGGTGATAGGGGAGTCTTGCATAGCTTGAAGGCTCTACTACTCAAGAAGAGATGCATGAAAATGAAGAGAGTATCCATGATGAGTTTTATGACCCAATGGATGGCTTTCCTTTTGATTCGAGTGGTCATTACATGGATGATTCTTGGACTAATTTACATCCTTCGTTATGTTCCATATCAAATGATGCATGGAGTGCTTCAAGAGGGGACAATACCCTACGCCTAAAGGCCAAAATCAAGGGAAGGACCGCTCACATACTCATTGATATGGGCAACACACATAGCTTCATCAATTCTAAATCACTCAATGGGCTGAAATTGAGTACATTATATGCCTTCTTTCCTCAAAATCCAAGTGGAAAATGGAGACTTTGAAAATAGCAATCAATGCTGCCCAAATGTTCCTATTACTCTATCTCCATTGTGTACTACATCAGTGAGTTTGATCGCATTAGAAATGGGTCCCATTGACATTATACTTGGCTGCAATTAGCTAAAATCTTTGGGCAGATTTACTATGGATCTTAACAAGCTGAAAATGGAATTTCAATGGTGTGGACATCAAGCAACTCTGCATGGTGTTGACAAGAAGAAAATGGAGGTGATCAGCCCCAAAAAAGAGATAAATGCAAAGGCATGCATGTTCACTATTCTTCTTTGATGAGGATCATCCCTCTCCTCCTACCAATGACATAGATCCATGTCTTTGTAAGTTGTTGAAGGATTATGATGATATTTTTCAACCACCTACTTCCCTTCCTCCCATAAGAGAAGTGGATCATCCTATAGACTTGCTTCCCAACACCAAGCCTATTAACAAACCACTATATTGCCTCTCCAAAGTGGAAAGGAAAGAGGTAGAATGCCAAGTGAAAGAGCTATTAGAAATGGGTCTCATCAAGGTAAGCCAATCGCCTTTTGCCTCTCTAGTCCTTGTAAAGAAGAAAGATGGCTCTTTTCGCATGTATATCGACTACCACGATCTTAACAAGGCTACTATCAAGAATAGGTATCCAATACCTAGAATAGATTACCTCCTAGATGAATTGAAGGATGCTAAGGTGTTTTCCAAGATTGACTTGAGATCAGGGTATCATCAAATATATATGAAGGAAGGGGATGAGTTTAAAACAGCCTTTAGGACGAAAAGAGGCCTCTATCAATTCATGGTTATGCCTTTTGGTTTATTCAATGCTCCAGCCACATTCCAATCTCTTATGAATAAGATACTTCAGCCTTTGCTATTTCAAACAGTTTTGGTGTTCTTTCATGATATTTTGATCTATAGCAAGAACAAAGAGAACCATTTACATCATGTAAAAGGGGTCTTCGATATATTGAGGAAGCACAAACTATTTGCCAAGGCAACTAAGTGTTCATTCATGACAAAGGAAGTTGAATACTTGGGTCATATAATGGGAGAAGATGGAATCAAAGTGGATCCTAAGAAGGTGCAATGCATCAAAGAATGGCCTACTCCAACTAATGCCACTTCTTTAAGAGGATTTCTTGGGTTATCATCTTTTTACTGTAGGTTTATGAAGAATTATGCTCATGTTGCAGCTCCTCTTACCGATCAGCTGAAAAAAGAGGCCTTCTTTTGGGACGAAATTGCAGACAAGAGCTTTAATGAGCTAAAGCAATTGCTTATTTCAGCACTAATACTAGTTTGCCCTGATTTTTCCAATACTTTTACCATCTATGCACATGCTAATGGTAGAGGTTTAGAGGCTGTTTTGGTTCAGAAGCATGGTATCATTGCATTTGACAGCAATAAATTCGATGATAAAGAGAGAGAGATGCATGTGTACGAGCAAGAGATGCTTGCTATTCTACATGCAATCAAGAAATGGCATCATTATCTCTATGGAACACATTTTAAAGTCAAAAGTGATCATAGGGTGTTGAGGTATTTTCTTTCATAGCCCAACCTTTCTCCCAAGCAAAAGAGATGGTTGGCTACCTTGCAGTCATATGATTTTGAAATAGCATACATGGTTGGAAAAGATAACGTTGTGGCTGATGCATTATCTAGAATGTGGGCATGCAGTTTATCTACAATGTCTACAATTTATAAGGATTGGATAAACGACATCCAAGAAGAATATGTGCTGGATGAGCATGCTATCCAAATTTCACAAAAATTACAGTAAGGACATGATGAATAATTTCCAAATTTCAAAGTGCATAATAGACTCTTATGGTTTAAGGGTAAAGTGTACTTGCTTCCTAACAGTAAATTCAACCTGAAAGTGCTCCATGAGATGCACTCATCACCAATGGCTGGTCATTTGGGTCTTTTCAAGACCTTTGACAATATCCATAAAAGTTTTTATCGGAAGGGTTTATGGAAGGACGTCAAGGAGCATGTATCTAAGTGTTTAGAGTGCCAACAAAATAAGGATTCCACCTTATTACCAGCTGGACTCCTTCAGCCTTTACCTATTCCTACGGGCAAATGGATCGACATTTCCGTGGACTTTATAACGGGATTACCTACTACTAGTCATGGATGGAATAGTATCTATGTGGTTGTTGATAGATTGACTAAATCAGCCCACTTTATTCCAACCAAAATACAATATTCAGCAAGGCAAGTGACTGAGCAATTTATGGAAGGTGTGTTCAAGCTGCATGGTATGCCAATGAGAATAGTATCAGATAGAGATACAAAATTCATGAGCAACTTTTGAAAAATTCTATTCTCTTCTATGGATACTTTTCTCACTTCTAGTATAGCCTATCACCCCCAAACCGATGGGCAAATGGAGAGAGTCAATCACTTCGTGGAAGTGTACCTTAAGCATTATTGTCATGACACACAAGCTTTATGGGATCGTTGGATCCGCCTTGCTGAATTTTGCTATAACAACACGTATCACATGAACATAGGTATGTCCCCATTTGAAGCACTTTATGGGTACAAAGTTCAAATTCCATCAGTTTTGTTTCATGAAGATATTAACCCCCAAACAAAGGAAGAGTTGGAAAGGATGGAGATGCTCATGAGACAATGCAAGGACAGTATAAGGAAAGCACAAGAAGTAATGAAAGCTTATGCCAATGAGAAGAGAAGACATTTGGATTTCAAAGTTGGAGATTGGGTGTTTCTTAAAGTACCCAAGACATAGTATGCTTCATTGAAGGGTGGGAACACTAAGCTTGCTCACAGATTTTATGGACTGTATTTGATAGTGGAGAAAGCCGGAGAGATTGCTTATAAGCTCCAACTACCTTCCTCCACTAGAATACATGATGTATTTCATGTTTCACAGCTTAAGAAGTATGTTGGACCTGATGTGCAGGTATTGGAAGAGTTGCCACCAATGGATGAAGCAGGACTTGTCATATATGAACCTGAAAGCATTATTGGAAAGAGAGAAAAAGTGCTCAAAAATCGTACTCTTACTGAGTACCTCATTAAGTGGAAGAGTCTACCTTAGAAGAATCTTATTGGCAACCATCCACTTATGTGAATGATTTTCCTTGGTTATTACAGGATGATACATGACAGACTGTGCATGGGGACTGTGCAAGACAGCACAAACATTTCAAAATTGCTTGTTGTTTTCTATTGTAAACAGCCAAAATACCACAAAAACAAGATAAAATGAACAGGACTTAAAGCTAATGATGCTATCCACCAAGTACCATCGAAAGTACATAAAATCAGGATGATTCAGTATGAAAATTCCACTTCAGTCCATGTAGAACTGCCTGCTGTAATAAATTATAGCCAGGTACAATGAGAGCAAACTATAGGCAAAATGAATGCACCAAGTCAACCACTAACTGTCAAACCATAACCGACATCAAGCAGGCATAAATCAGCATTTGACAATCATATAGACATCGAGCAAATACCCAAGCATATCAAATGAATCCATCAGTAAGCCGGCACACCCCTTGTGTAATAGGGCAAAGTGCATACAACATTGGCAAGACCTAACACAAAGAGGTGTATGCTCAGGGAGTGCAAAGCCCAAATCAGCCCAAGTACATCTATGAGGACCACGGCATATCAACCATGCAACATCCAAGTGAAGATCCCAGTCTCAAGTATTCGAATGCTTAAGTAGTGTAAACTGCCTGCTCAATGTCTATCAAGCGTATCAAGATGCTCCCACTGGAACAAAAGTTGTAAATATCAAGCAAAGAAGCTCAACAAGGGCCTATGATAGCACTAGTGCCAGAAGATCCAAGATCAAGCATCAATAAGACCTCATGAGCACATAGAAGGTGTAGCATCTGTACATAAAATCCATAGACATCAAGTACATCCAAACTGTAACTCTGGCAAGCCGAGAAATAGCCAAAGTAAGCTTCGGGCAATCAAATGTCAATCAAATGCCAAGCCAAAGCAAGGCTTAGTAGCATCCAACTCCAGACAATGTAACGGGCATGTAGTAGCAGCATAGGTCAGGCATGTCAAGACCGGTCAGGCATAAGTAAAGTACATGCCATAAGTACATCAAAGATGGAGATCCAAATGCTATGCCAAGTGAGCTCAAGCTCAACCAATGATCTAAAGCAATATCAAGCTCAAAGTCGATCCTTGATGATCACTACATCTCCAAAGCATGTCCTGATTCCAAGAGGCATAAACAAACATGAAGTAATAGACTTTAGCCCACTATTGTACATCAGTGACTTACTGCTTAGAACTGAGTATTTGCAACCCTTAGATTAGGCCAAATGCATGGCAAAGCACTAGCATTACATCCACCAACCAATAGGCATCAATGGCCTAGCATACAGGCATCAAGTGAAGTGTGAACGAGCTCCAATCTTCATGTAAAGGTTTGTGACAGACATAAACAGTAGGTTGTTGTATACACAGTCAAACTGGAGTTGAATATCATTGCCCCAAAGCCTCCACGAGGCTCAAAGCATGGCAAGGATCAATCCAAGTAGTGCCACAATGCCCAAGTGTCCAAGCATGATCATCAGCAAGAGCAGAGGAGTTGTCTAGGGGCTACAAGCAATAGGCACAAATCATGTTGATTTGCTGATGGATTCTATTGCTCTTGCTGAGGCTATACTAGGTGGAAGAGGGCTCAACCTTGAGCCAATGAAGGCCTAATTCAATCCCAAGGTAGCCTACAAAGGCTTCAGGTAGGATATGATTTGAATAAGCTCTGATGGTGGGAGCTATGGCTACCCCTAATCTTGCAAACCCTATTGTACCTATAAAATTTAATGAAACCCTGAAGCAAGTGAATGAATACCTTTTTTGGAATGCCCTAAGGGTGCCCAAAGGGGTTGGGTAGGTGCCCAAGAAGCCAAGGAGTAACGAGAGCTCAGGAGAGTCAGCTATGGCTACATGAAAGGAGACCCAATGAATGTAGGGA
Source organism: Lygodium microphyllum (assembly GCF_053477565.2). Lineage (NCBI taxonomy): Eukaryota > Viridiplantae > Streptophyta > Polypodiopsida > Schizaeales > Lygodiaceae > Lygodium > Lygodium microphyllum. The sequence goes on from NC_141162.1 coordinate 77,671,186, forward strand.
TTCAATAGGAAGATGAAGATGCCACGAACCAAGCTCGAGTAGTCATGAATCCATACTCTGATACCAATTGAAAGGTGACAAGGATCGAAGCTTGCTTGGAAGAGCTATGATGGGAGAGTAAGAGCAAGAAAGAGAGAGAGAGAGAGACCAAATGGAAACTCCAACAGTCACAATGTCTGACTGGGCCTTCCTTTATTCAAACTATCACTAAAATAATAAAGAATAAAGTGATAGTGACGGGTGCCTGCCACCTGTATTATGCAGTGGCAGATACTATTAGTGTAGTAATACATGGGCAGCTAGGCGGAGGTGCCTTTGCCCCCAACACTCTATGGATATGAATCCTACATATGTGTTCGGTAACAGTATTCCAATGGAACATTATGCCTCCCTCAAGAAGATAATCGGCATAGAATAAGATGACATCTATTCCTCATCCTCTTGTACTTCTATATTCACTTTGTACTTTATCACCTTTTTCTTATTTTCTCCACACTCAGATACATTTACCTTTAAGTAGAAGGTTTTTTGGGATTAAAGGCTGCACATGCCTAGCCCCCTATATTTAGTTGTATATTGTACTTACACACCTATACAGTGTAGGTGGCAAATTTCGTTCATTGTCACTTTATTCTTTATTCTTTCTATGGCAATAGAATAAGGGAAGGTAGGTCACACATTGCGACTGTTGGAGTTTCCACACACTAATCTCTTTCTCTTCTTTGCTCGAACTTCCATAGCTCTTACTTCCTCTCATGCTTCAACTTCCACTCCACCTTTCACTTTTCTGCTCCTAGGGTATTGATGAAAATATGTGCGACTTACTTCTTTGTGCTCACATATATGAGGTCAATGTTACCTATCAAGACTCATCTCTGATAAAATAGTAATAAACCTCAATGTGTTTTGTGCTTGTATGAAACATTGGGCTCCTCGCCAATTGTATGATGCTGCTTATGTTGTCACAACAAATAACAACTCTTTTGTCTACATGTATCCCCAAATCATCAAGTAACTTTCATAGACAAGCTACCTCACATGCTACCATAGCAACATCTTTGTACTTTGCCTTTATACTCAATAGTGCAATAGTGGCCTATTTTTTACTTCTCCAAGTCACAACTCTACTTCCAAAGGAAAACATAGCCACCATTGGACTTCTTGTTAAACACATTATTGGCTGCCCAGTCTGCATCAGTATAATCAAATAATTACACCACCAAACCAGTCTCATGAAAGATACATAATCCCATGTGGCCTTAAGGTATTGCAAGGTACATCTCACACCATCCAATTGAGGCTTATGAGGCATCATCATAAATTAACTCTTCAAACCAATTGTGTAGTTACAATTTGGTCTAGTGATAATAGTAAAGATCAAACCCACCATCTTGCTATACATTGTGGAATCCTCTAATATCTCACCCACATCATTACTTAGCTTCATGTTTTGATCTAATGGTAGATATTGGCTTACGATTACCCATACCATACTTTGTCACTATATACAAAATGTATTGCTTTGTGAGAGCCATATCTCCTTAAATGTCCTAATCACAAGAAAGTACTTTAGCTCTTCCAAATCTTTAATGTCAAATTTTTGCTTGAGAAGACACTTCACATGCTCCATGTCTTACACATTGTTATCCCCAACAATCAAATCATCCACACACAAGGTAATCACAATAATACCCCTATCACTTTGTTGCCCATAAAGCGAGCAATCTTGCATTTTCAAAACGAAAATCAATAGAGAGAATATATTGTACTATCTTGTCATGGCATGCTCTCATTACCTATTTCAATTTATATAGGTCTTTGTGTAGCTTACACACATAATCGAGGTAAACTATGCTCTTATAACCTTGTGGCTACTTGACATGCACTTTTTCTTACAACTCACTATGTAAGAATGCATTCTTTATATCTATTTGATGCAAGACCCAACCTTTTGTTGTAACTATTACAATGACACCTCTAGTAGTTGCTATCTTTGCCATTAGAGCAAATGTCTCATCATGATCAATCCCAGAAATATGCCTAACTAATCTTCCTTTATACCTACTCACACTTCCATCTACATCATGTTTTACCTTATAAATCCACTTGCAACCTATAGTTTTCTTTTCCTTGGGCAATAGCACCAAATACTAGGTTTAATTTATATCTAGCATATCCATTTCTTTATCCATGACTTCCTCCAATATGGATGACTAATAACTTTCTTTTAAAAAAGTGGACTCAACTGATTTTATAACATTTACCATATATGCATAATGGTGAGCAACAATAACCAGCATATACCAACCCCTACATAGGATACCTTACTCTAGTTGACTTGTGCACTTGCAAAGTACTTTGTGATCCCTTTACATTAGCCTTGGCTTCCCTCACACTAGGTGTACAAAAAATTGGAATCTCAAACTCATCATCCATGCTCTAATCTAAGCCATCAAATGCACTATCTATATAAAAAATAGAGTGCAGAAACATCTAGGATACCAAGTGGCTCAACCACTTCATGACACATGTTCTATACTCATAGAAGTGCTCTTTGCATGTAACCTATCACTCCATGCTCTCCCAATAGACCTAGAAAATGACTCTTTTAGTCCACTCAATATCTATGACTGTGGACCCACATTTTCTACTATTTCCTTTTATTTTACATCATTTGCAATAATGTTTTTCTTAGCATATACCAATAGCTCATCTCATCAAATACCATACCTCTGCTCATCCTATTGTGTAACTAGATTATAGCACATGTAATCCTTTTGCTCAAGGGAATACCCAATAAGTACACACTTTTTAGCTTTTGGGTCCAACTTCTTTGTTAGCTCATCAAGAATATGTACATATGCAATGCATCCAAACACTTTAACATGTGACAGATATGGTTTCTTGCCAATAAACCTCACCTCTAGTGTCACATCATGCATTGCAATAGTGGGAGTCATGCTCATAATATACACAGCAATAGAGATAGCTTTAGCCCAATAATAGTGAGGCATGTTCTTTTTATCCACCACCAAGCCTCATGCAATTTCCGGAATGTATTTGTTCTTTCTTTCAACAATACCAATTTGTTATGAAGTATACATGCATGTAAATTGTCTATGAAATTTATGATATTTTAAAATTTTATTGAATTTATTAGAGAGATACTCTTCTCCTCCATCTAACATTAGGCACTTAATTTCCATATCTATTTGTTTCTCAACGAGATTTTAATATCCTAAAAGGGAGAGAACGCCTCACTTTTCTCCCTTATAAAATACACCCATACATTTCTTGTATAATCATTGATGTTATACAATACTTACATCTAGCCATAGATGCAATATTTGTAGAACCCCATACATCCAAATATATAACATTAAGTAAATGTTTGCTTACATATTTATCATGAAGAAATGCATGCCTTGTTTGTTTTCCAAATTAGCATGTTTCACAAACTTTTTACACATTAGCTCACTGTAATATCCCCCGTGCCTTCCCCCATACGAATCCCCCTCCCTTAAATTTTTTTTAAGTAATTCATTTTTTTTACTCCCTCCCTCTCTCCCCTGTTGACTGCATGGCGGGGAGAGAGAGTGTGTGCGTGAGTAAGGATAGAGAGGGGGCATGCAGCCCCCCAGGTGGGAGGGGTGACGGCTGTGAACAGCCGTCTCCCCCTCCCCCCCCCCCATACCACCTCCCTCCCTCCCTCTATAAAAGGGAGCCCCCTCGTGGGGCTGGAGCACAGCAGCACGCCCCCCCCCCCCCCTCCATCTTCGACAGCAGCCCTCCCCTCCCTCGTCGCTTGGAATGTAACCCCCCGCCCCCCCCCCCCCCCCCATGATCAGAGAGAGAGAGAAGAGAGAGAGAGAGAGGAGAAGAAGAAGAGGGAGAGAAGAAGAAGAAGAAGAAGAGAGAGAGAGAGAGAGGAGAGGAGAAGAAGAAGAAGAAGAAGAAGAAGAAGAAGAAGAAAGAGAGAGAGAGAGAGAGAGAGGAGAAGAAGTAGAAGAGGGAGAGGGAAGGAGAAGAAGAGAAGAAGAGGAAGAAGAAGAAGAAGAGAGAGAGAGAGGAGAAGAAGAAGAAGAAGAAGAAGAAGAAGAAGAAGAGGGAGAGAGAAGAAGAAGAGAAGAAGAAGAGGAGGAGAGAAGAAGAAGAAGAAGAAGAAGAAGAGAGAGAGAGAGAGAGAGAGAGAGAGAGAGAGAGAGAGAAGCTTCTGGAAGCTTCTTCTTCCCCCTCCTTAAAGAGAGGTCACACACCCCTCTTGGTATCTCCAGAAATACGCCCTCCCCCCTTCAATCTCTTCCTCCACTCAAGGAGAGGCGATGAGGATCTTGCATAGGACAGTGTGAGAACTCTATCACTCATACACGCATCTTTGAGTATGGTCCCGAAGCGTAGTTCCACAAAGATGGCCGGAAACCCTGCAAGCGTACCGCAACCACAAATGGTTCATCAAGCATCAATACCACTGGAATCACGGCATCAGTCCAAACCCAGGTTGCTCTATTATTAAATTGTAGGTTATAATCATCACGGCAAAAAAAATAATATTCACATCCATCACATTAATTGCGTGTTTGATAATTTCCTAGGTATGAACTTAGTTGTGATGTATGTAACGAGCAAGATAATTTTCGTTGTAAGATGATATCATAATAGGTGACATTGAGTAGATAGTTGCATCATAATTACCAAAAACATCTTGCAAGAATTCCTGCATAAAGTGCATTGTTCCTTGCACAAGTTCTTACTTAAAATGCACTTCAGAGGACATTGAAAGAAACAAAGTGCATCTCCATATCACAAGATGGATTCTAAGATACATGTAATAATCTGCAGAAAAGATTAAAGTGCAGCTAGACTCATACAATGATCACATAAAGTTAGATCATCCAAGAAGGTTATAGATCGTGTAAATAATTACATAGAGGATAATGTTAAGATTGCATGCCTAGAAAGTACCTTCGCATGTGTGGCATAAAATATCGTATGGATTATATCAAAATTGTAAGCATTGAAATGAAGGTATGGCATTACGCTGCGTGCATTAAAGTTGTTGGGAAAATTCAATGTTGTTTGTAATTTACCAAATGGGACTGAGATCCACGAATCCCATGACAAAGTCCTTGGTGACTTCAAGAGGGATAGGTAAAAGCTTAGTGCTTGTGAGCATTATTAAGAAGGCTTAAGAATATTATATTGAAGTCAGAGTAGGAACTGTTCTAAACATAACCATCTTGACCAGCCATGGCCAAAGAGATAGACAATCTTGATTAATTAAGATCAAAGATAAAGGCACATAGGTGCTTCAAGGGATCTAGGAGATAACCAGCAAGTTCACCAACCAAGGACAATGAGGTTGTCCATGATCTATTTTACAAGGAGACCTAAGGTAAGGATAATTAGGGTCGGCAGGGTACAAACCCTAACCCGAAGATAAAAGGAAAAACAAAAAACCTAGCTTGCCAAGCCCTTGGAATCTTGCCAAGTCACGAACGATCCAAGATCAAATGCTGGGAGCATTCGGAAAGAAGGAATCACACCTTAGCAGTCGGTCGTACGAATGACCACCATAATGATCAAGATTGTACAGTTAGGTACACTGTTTGGACTTCTTTGCTCAAGGAACTAATTCAAGGAAAAACACTTAATGCTTTAGGTTAAAAGCCTGGAGGGAGATACAGGTTCAGTTACCTCCGACTACTTGCCTGGCCCTATCGAAGGGGGTTGATTAGCTACGCCAGGTATATGGACCGAAACCACCATGAGAGGTCTCTCCGTGGGTACTGCTTGGAGCGAGAGGACGCTTGGGTGCCAGGGGAGGCTCTGGCTGTAAATTCCTTGCCTTCGGATCCCGTACAAGAGGCCGACGTGACTCGAGATGGGATCTCGAGGCCCGTGTACTAGTCTACGAGCGAAAACTTGGAGTAGCAATCTTGTTGATTGTTGGGATAGCCTTCGGGCATTGATACTTGATGTATTCTAGGACTATGATAAATAAAGATCATATATTTGAAAAAGGAACTTGTTTGACATTGTTTTTGTGTCAGTACCTAAGTTATGTGAAGGAACCTGTGTTTAAATTGATTAATTAAGGAAGCTGCTTTTGCATGTCAAACATAATGTGGTAGGTAATTAGACAACTAAGAAAACCAAGGAAAGTGCTGTGGAAGCGACTTGGGTCCGTCCTACGGAAGGGTAGTCCCGGTTAGCTGGGAACTTTTCTCAAAAGACGTGATAACGAAACTGTGAAGACCTCTAGCATCAGTAGAGTTAGAATTCCAATTTATGCAGTTTTAGGGGAGTGGAATGGGACTATGCCTTATGGGCAGAGAGGTCGAGCTTTGCATCCCTCTCGTTTCCCATTCTCCATGAACCAAGTGCAGCATAAATCCGCTTCAACTCTGTTGTTCCTACTCAAAGTGGGTCATCTGGAGCTCGACGCTAGCTACTTCCTAGAGACTTTGCTGATAGGAAAGAAACCCTAACTTCAGGTCAATCCTAAGTGGGAATGGCGAGATACTTCCACTCGGGATAGACTCGCAAAGACCTAGATCGCAAAACATGTGACATTCCTTGCGAGTGCCAGGTGGCGCTTTCTAGACTCTCTTCCCGATGGGCTGCTAAGACGTGTCCCACAGGTGGACGAGCGGACTCGTTACACCCACTTTGAACTTAAACATACGTATCATGATTTCACATGATGACATATTCTTCAATTGTAGCACATTTATATGGCTAATAAACTTATGCCAAATGTCAATATCAACTACAACTCATGCACCATATGCAAACATAGCAATCTTCAACTCTAGTATATGTACATCCAAGGTAAGCATTCTTTTCGCATGCTTGCCTTTTGCAACTAGCTTACATTCATTCTTGAGATATTCTACAAAGTAGCCATATTGATTGAATTTTACTTGCAGTTCTTGCTTAACCATTTGTCTAACAAAAACTATTTTTTTAAGAATGTAAGGCATATGTAGCATATTAACAAAACACTTAAGTTTTCCATCATGCATAGATAATGGGAGACTCCCAACAAGAGCAATAGGATGCGATGCATTGTCACCTGTTTCATAAAACTAGGCATTTCAAGATTTTCATTTCTCTAAACCATTCTCCCCATGAGACATCATATGGTTAGAGGCACCTAAATCCACATACATTACAACATCACACGTTGTTGATGCACTTGCATTCACTATATTCATTATGTGTTGCATAAGAGACAACTTTTCATTATCAACCTAATTATTGATAGATGCATAATTGTTATGCTATCTTCTCTAATTTCTATTATTTCTATCTCTTCTATTTTTTAGTCAATCATATGTAATATGTCATTTTTTACCATAATTATAGCATTCTCTATTATCATAACTTGTGCTTTGTTTGCCATGTCCTCTATGCTTTCCTTATCTTGAGAGTAGCATCTATCACTTGTGCATGATTGCTCCTGTGAGTTATGAGATTGCCCTTGATTTTGCCCATGAGAACTACTACCATGGTCTCTACCATCATGACCTCTACCTCTACTTGTGTTCGAGTAGAGTACTTGTTTTGAAGTGTTATTGCTTTGTGATGAGGAGTATCAAGACCAAAGTTATTCTCTTCTAATATTGACATAGATATCAGGTTTTCAAAATCAAGAATGGTATCTCTTGTGTTGATGGAGGTTTGAAACTGCTTGTAGTCCTTCCCCAAACTATCCAAATTTGTAGATATATATCATCATCATCATCAACCTATACTTTAATAAATCCAAGAGCTTCAACAATGGTATTAATCTTCAATGCATAATCATTGATAGGTAGATTGCCATGCTTAACATTGTTTAAGTTAGACTTTAAATGTAACTTTCTAGATTTGGTATTTTTACCAAATAGCTTGACCAGATTATTCCATGCTTATGTAGGATTGTTTGCATCGTATATATGCACAATCATATTGTTTTGAAACACTAATGGAAAGCCAAAACATATCTTTCTAAGTAGCTTGGTTCCATTCTAAAATATATTTATCTATTTAGATGTGGTATTTTCCTCTAATAACTTTGAAGCCTTAGTATTATCTCCTTCAATATAGTCCCAATAATCTTCATCCGTATGAAAATTGACCAATGTGAACTTTGAAGTATGGAAGTCATACTTTTTAATCGTATCATGATAATCAAATTAAAACCCTTAAACATTATGTAATAAAACCCAAAATTTTGCTATTATCAATAACCTACTAATTTAGATCAATTCTCATATGTACTTGTCTCAATACATAAGCATATGATGAGCAATACCTATGATTTCAAACTGTCTATGAATACTATTTACCACACCCAAAACTTGCAACTTGTTTGTGAAATGACAAGGATTTCAGAGTTCTTCTACCTTACCAGATTAGTAATGAACAGTTTCATATCTCGTTTGGTGATTCTTCTTGGAAGATTACTTGTGGCAATCTCATTTTTGTTAGAGGTGCCAAAGTTGTTGATCTTTATTTCTTGCTTATTTTTGGATCCATTGATCATGTATTAGCCATCACTCATCTTCCTCATGTATCTTTGTGGCATCATCATCTTGGGAACATGTCCCTTAAAGGAATGAAAGTTTTGACTTGTTTGTAATATCTCCCAACCTTGGACTAATCTTGTTTTAATTCTTATGACCATTGCTAATATGGGAGATCAACTCATAATGCTCATAAGAAGTCTAGCTCTAAATTCATGGGTGAGCCATTGGCTCTTGTTTATTTTGATGTTTGTGGTCCCATGCCTTGTTGATCTTTGAGAGAAGTATTTTGTTATGTAGTTCATTTGATTAACATATCCTCATACACTGCTCTTGGTGGTAAAGTTGTAGAGGAGGTATGGTCTGGTAAACCTCCTTCATATGCATACTTGAGAGTCTTTGGATGCGAGTTATTTTGCAATATTCCCAAAGATAAGCACAACAAGTTAGATCCCAAGTCTATCAAAATACATATTTCTTGGATATGGCGATGCATGTGAGATGGGCTGTCATCTTTGGGATCCACATACTAGAAAGGTTATTGCAGCCATGATATTGTGTTTCATGTGGAAAATTTGCATAAGAAACTTGAGCATGTCATTGAGGTACACAAGGTGATCTTTTAGGAGGAACCTCTTGTTACTATATAACTAATCCCCGTTAGACAGCCTATGGACTTGCTGTTGATTCTCTAGTGGCCCAGAATTTGCCTATTGTGCAGGATCATATTGATATTGGACAAGGAAGACATGATGTATAGGCTACATAACTAGTTTTATGATGATCTACTAGAGCCTTGCATTCTCTAGATCATTATGAACCCTTTATGAATTATGTCTTAGTAAGATAGATTTTGCTAAGTCCCTTACTTTCGAGGAGGCTACGCATAGAGGCCAAAGTTCTTTTTGGGAAAGGACTCTGCAATTTGAGTTTGACTCATTACAGAAAAAGCATAAGTGGAATTTGGTTTCCCTACCTAGTGTAAAACATGCATTGCTATGCAAGTAGGTGTATAAGCTGAAGAGCATCCCTATTCTCTAAGCTAGCATATAAGGCTTGTTTACTTACAAAAGGTCTTAAATAGGAAAAGGGAGTTGGTGTTAATGAGATCTTCTCTCCCATGGTCAAAATCACTACCCTTCACTTGGTTTTGGCCTTGGTTGCACAATTCGATTTGGACTTGTATCAAATGGATGTTAAGATAGCTTTTCTACACACGAGAACTTACATAAGGACATTTATATACAGTAGTCTAAGGGGTTTGCTGAAAAGGTAGGAAACACCTAGTATATAAGTTGAGGAAGAGTCTTTGTGGACTTAAGCACGCACCTAGGGAATGGTATTATAAGCTTGATATCTTTATACATTCACATCTTATTCCTGCAATGCTATGAATCTATGTCTCTACACAAGAAGGACTGTGGTTGTAGCCTTATTATTCTAATACTCTATATTGATGGTATGTTAATTGTCTAAAGTATTCATGATGAGTTGAATGCTTTAAAGACTTAGTTTAAGAGGAGTTTTGAGATGAATAAAATGGGGCATGCTTCTCATATACTTGGTATACATATTGTGTGCAATCAATGTAAGGGACTCCTCTACTTGTCACAAAAGGAGTATATTCACATGATACTTGAGTGGTTCCATATGTAAGGTGTCAAACCCATTGGCATCCCTTTTACCTTCTCATGTGAAGGTTGGTCAAGTTGATTGTCCCCAATTTGATGATAAGAAGACTGAGATGGCCAAGATTTTGCATGCATCCAAAGTGCGTAGCTTGATGTATGCCATGATAGCCACTAGACTTGACCTAGCATTTGCAGTGGGAGTTGTGGCTCATTACATGGTGGCACCTAGTGACACTAAGATATCATGAAGGATATCATGAGATTTTTGAAGGGCACTATAAACGTGCCTTTCCTATGGTAGCCAGGATATTGAAGTCATGGGTTACACTGACTCACATTATGTAGGACATGTAGATAGTAGGAAGTCCATATTTGGGTATGTCTTTAAGTTTGCTAAAGGTGTTGTTTCTTGGATGTCTAGGGTGCAAAAATGTATTTCCTTATCTACTAGCAAGGTTAAGTACATTGCAACCCATTAAGGCTTGGATGAGACCCTATGGTTTAACTATCTCGTTGCAAACCTTGGTATTGCTTCTATGACTCCTATCTTGCATTCAGATTCTATGAGTGCCATCCAATTGGCACACAATCTGGTCTTTTATGTAAAGACTAGGCATATTGAGGTGCATTATCACCTTCATTAGCAAGGTGATTAAAGACGAGCACATAAAGCTTATCAAGATCTCTACAAATGAGAAATCATTCTGATCTTTTTATTAAAAGTCTCTTAGTGGAACATTATGTTTTCTTTAGGAAGTTCATGGACATATGATGATATGATGTCTTTGTTGGGGGTAAAGGTGCATGTGCTTGCAGCACCTTGTATTTACTTCACACATTGTGATCACACACATGTACACTGCAAGTGGTGGATGCCCATCACTATCACTTCATTCTTTATTCTTTTAGTGACTATTGAATAAGGGAAGGCCGGTCACACATTGTGACTATTAGAGTTCCCACATACGGTGTCTCTCTGTCTTACTCTATCCACCATAGCTCTTGCTTCCACTTGTGCACTTCCACTTGGGCTCTATTGTTTAACTAGTGTCAAAGCCAATTATTTGAATACTTCGTGCTTTGCTTCAGCTTGGATTCAAAGCTTCAACTCAAGGTTTCATAGCAACCATTATTTCTAGTCAATAAAGCCCGAAGGTATTGATTAGAGTACTTGGGATGAATTGGATGAGCAATTTGGACCTTTCAAAGCCAAGAGTGTAAAACCCAAAGGCATTAATCAGGATACTTGGGATGAGTTGGATGAGCTATGTAAATCCACTATTATATTGTCATTGTCAAAACAGGTTTATTTTAATATTGTGGCATTTGAGGATAATGCTTGGCAGTTGTATAGGTTTATCACATATGTATTGGTTGAAACAACTCGTGGATTTTGCATGAAGGAAGGGACTAGTGTGTCCATGCATTTGAATGACTTTCACTTGATTTTTAACCACTTGACTTTGTAGAACATTGATTTTAAGAATAATCTTCCTCCCTTACTCTCTTGATTGTGACACTTCTTGAGTCTTGGGATACTTTCCATACTGCCATGTGTACTAATATGCCTAAGGATGGTTCAAATCTCTAAGATGTTGAGGGTGCCTTACTCGTAGAGGAGATAAACATAAAGAATATGGATGCAACATCTCATGTACTTCTCATAAATTGACTATTAGGGACAAACGTGATGGTAAGAGCGGTAATGACAATCGTGGTAGAGACTCACAAGGGTCTCAGTCTCACATGTAATCTCACAATAAGTTCCGTGGTCGTAAGGGCTCTCTTACATGCCATTACTATGGGAAGCAGGGTCACACTAGGCCACAATGCTATAAGATGCATGATGATAAGAACAAGGAGAAAGGCAAGTGGAGCCCCAAGAGGAACACCAAGGAAAAGGGAATTCTCTTGCAATAAAATCTATCTTGTAACATCAACAAGCTTGTTTATCATGTTTCATATGATCACAATGAAGAAAAGAACACCAGGCACAACAAATCTTCATGCAGCATCATGTAAATCTCCCACGGTTTTTAATAGAATCAACCATATTCTTCAACATCTTCACAAAATCCATCAATAGAACAAAGAAAGCAAAGAAATACACCATCTTTGAATGGAAATACATCACATAATATTCATCTTCAATATCTTCATAGTCTTCTCTCTCAATCTCTCATATACAATCACTCTGTTTTAGTAGAATTGGCTATCTCTGACTCTCTCTCTCACACACTTCATCAATAATACATCATATCCTCACTACAATCTCTCAAAATTACACTCAATAATCACTCTTAGGTCGTGGATACCCCTCCCAAGAGGTATGTCTGATATGAAGAGTCACCAGAGCCACTACAGTGTCTCTTCACAGCTCACTACTGTCACTTCACTCTAGTCTTCTCTTGAGTCTTCAACAGCTACTTCTTCCACTTCTTTCAGCTCTTTTGCACTTGTATTCACCTCTTTCCAAGGCTAGAAAACTTTCCCCAAAGTCACACACATTCCACAGAACACTTACAGAACAGTCTACAGTACAGTACCAGAACAGTTACAGTACAGAACAGAACAGAAACAGAAGCTATACAGAAGACCTACAGAAGGTTACAGAAGGTCATCAAAACCTCATAACTCACTCTCAAACCATTTCAAACTCTCACAAAACATTCACTAAGCTTTCACAATATCTCATTCTTCATCAATCAATACTTCATCCCTCCTTACATAAGACAATCAGAACAAAACAAACCAAAACAGAACAAAACAGAAGGTATACAGAACCATTCAGATCCTATCAGAACATTACAGAACCATCAACAATCATCATGAACTTCCAAAACACAATCAATATCATCCAAAACACTCTCAATCCACTTCCAAATCAATCAATCATCCCTTGAAATCAACCATTCAGCTCTCAAAAACAACAAAAATCAGCCAAAAAAACAAGTCATTTCAACACTCAACATATCCCCACACTTAATAAGGAAGCGTCCTCGCGACCCAGGAAAAAGGGAATACAAGTTCATAGAAAAAGCTTCACTTTGATCTTCATTAGCTTCTTACAAGGAATCCATCCACCACGACCTCATCTTATAACCTGTTTCTGATATAAAAATACAAAGAAAGGAAAACTCTTTTTACATTAACACCCTTATAAATCATCACAAATTTGTAAAGGATATAAGAGTTTGCTTCTTCTTCTGCATCTTCATCTTCAATACTCCATCCACGACCCCATCTCTACAAATCTCCAAAACATAGCTCGTACACAAGATCCAATAGGAAACCACCACGTTCGTTTGACATAAATGAACTCACAACACAAACACTAATACACAACACAACCATCTGAATGACTTCCTCAAAAAGAGAGTCTGGCATTAAAAAGCTTGCACCATACATTGGAAAGGTATCAATGAAGATGATCCCTCTTAAAAGATTGATGTTGTCAGAATCGATCCATAGATAAGGATTCATCTACAAAGTTTTTAGGAGGATTTTGAAAAAATTGGAGACAGCACATCCTTTCCAACAGGACCAAGTATTTGCTAGGCAAACAGAGGGCATGAAAATACAATATCTCCAACTGTTGAGAATCAATGCTAACATTGACATTCATGCACAACTTTGGAATAGGCTTTGAATCAGTATGAGAGTGCCTATGCATATACGCTAGGTACCAAGCAAAGTGAGCAGTTAATCTCACTGAGGGATCTGCAGACTGTGAATATTGTTGGGCAAAATGAACATAGTTTTGATAAGCTTGACTGGAAGCTGTCCATTCTCCTGGAATTACTGGCCAATTAATCTGCGGTCCTGTAAGGCAATCATCCAAACTCCATCCCCTTCTTCTGGAAATCTGAGTATCAAAACCGGCACAGTCACTAACCAACTGAGGTGGTTGAGATATGGACGTGTTAGGAGAGGGTAATGGAATAAGGGAAAGTGGATGTAGGGAAGGATAGGAAAAATCATAAAAGGAAGAAAAGGTTAAAGAAGGAGTGGCAGAAATTTGTAAGGAATCACTAAGGAAAGGTGTTAATTGATAAATAGGAAATGTGGAGGGTACATTAATGAGGGGTGAAGGACAGGGTGGAGAAGGGGAAAATACCCTATCCTCAATAAAGGAACAGTAAGTAAAAATAGGAATTTGAGGGAAATTGAAAGGTTGGAAAAGAAGTGGTAAAATTACTGTGGAATTAGTTTGACAAAGGGAAAAATATATAGCATAGCGGTGAGCCAATTGTTGGTAATAAAGTAGGGTAGGAACAGAAGGTCCTAAAAGAGATCGTCTATGATAGGCATCAAAGAAAGTAGCATCAAACGGATTATGTTTGGAAAGATAGGTTAAGAGATCCAGCCTCAGTTGGTTAGTACTCTGGGCAAAGGTAGGAGCTGTGTTTTGTCTTTGATTTAGGACCACCGAATCAATCATGGGATGCCACGAACTATCCTGACAATCAACCACTTTGGAGGAATAACTCTGAAACATATCAGCTATGCGCAACTCCAAATGATTGACATAGAGAACAGCCTGTAAGACCACATCCCCCACATACCATGCCATATCTACCTCATCTGGGATTAACAAATCTCCTCGGAGATACATGTATGACATCAACATGGTGTCTGGCATGACAGAATCTTCAAAGAGCATTCTGACTACCTCTGTCAACAACTCAGCTGACCAAGCCCCACTCCAGCCATCCTCTGGAAAAGGTAAATCCATCGTGGAAAGCTTCATATAGAAGACCAGCTTCTGTAAGTGGTAGTGGACAAAGAAAGAATGGTCTGGTAGGACATATTCCTGAAACTGCTCAAAGGTAGACCATAACAAGTCCATTCTGGACTGCAATCTTTCCACTTTATCTTGAAATAGAGGGCACAAAGTAGCCTGTCTCTGTAGGGCAGCCAAGTCCTGCTGTGAAAAAGAAGGAATCAATGGAACAGGAGGGCTTGGAGGAACAGAGCGGGACTTTGCAAGCTGATCTTGCAACTGCTGGATTTGGGAGGCTTGGTTGGCCACTGTGTCATTAGCCATCTGTAAAGCTGAAAGCTTGTCATCTAAAAGAACTTGGAATTCTTTCGCTTCGCTGGACATCCTCTCCTTCTCTGCTGAAAGGCTAGTAACCTGGGATTGAGCCTCGAATAACTGGGTCTTCAATGAAGAAATCTCATCGCTTTGGGTGGCAACCAATTGGGTTTGCTGTTCCATTTGCTTAAATAGATCTGCTAGGGTATCCTTAGCAGAAGCTAACTCAGATGTTGCCTTATGCAACTGGTCTTTGGACTGCATGAGCTCTTCATAAAAAGATGCGTACAGCTGTTGAACACAGGCTGTCACTGACAACTCAATGGAACTTTGAATATCCTTGCAAAGGAAAGGAATGGCATCTCCTGAGACGAGACTGTTCAGGGAGGGAACTGAGATCTCCAAGGATCCTTCTCTATGTGCTCTGAACAGGTTATTGCAAGTGAGATACCCAGGGAGTTCACTGCCAGAAGTAGCAGGGATAGACACTGAGGGAAGTACAGCAGGGGCTTTATCCGCTACCCTCTTCAAGCGTTTGCGCTGTATGACCAGGGGAGGTGGAGAATCATCATCCTCAATGTCAATGGGTTCTGACTCTTCTGAAGGTGGAGGAGGAGGTACTGGATCTGATGCTGGAGTTGGAGGTACAGTCTTCTATTAACCTGAATAGGTCAAGAAGGCAGACAAATATGATCCATAGGTAACATTGGTAACATTACCCCTCGTGACTTTAACAAAATGCTGATCCATCTTAGTAAGGAGGTATGTGCTCCAATCAATGGCAACTCCTTTTAGCACCATCCTGGAAGCTGTGAAAAGCTCTTTGGACAAATAGTGGGATGGCGTTTTGGCAGGCATGAACCTGTCCTGAAGGAACTGGCACATCGTCTTCCATACGGGATCAGTGATCATAGAAAACGAAACTCCTGAAGAGTTTATCACTTTCTTAACATCAAGGACTTCCCTTGTCTGCTTCTGCAACAGTTTCAGAATCTCTTCATTAGAGAAGAGCTGACGAGTGGTCACAAAAGGTTCTCCTTAGAAGGGTAAAGATAGAGCCTTCCCTAAGCCGCGAGACGTCAAAGTCATAGACATTCCTTGGACTACGCTTGTCTTCTTGCTATAAGAGGCCAGGAACTCATCACATAACGACGGATCCTCTGGAAGTAATGGAAAAGGAGTGGCCACAAAAGCAGCAAGTCCCGCCTTCGTGAGGGGCTCAAAAGTAAGTAGGGAAGAGTAATCCCTACTAACTAATGGGACGTACTGGATAGGGGGAGGAGCATGAGAAGGCGCCATTCAGATGGTTACACACACACCACAAACACAGACAATCAAGGAGAATGCCTGCAAAGCAACAGACAAAAACCAAGGATAAGAGAATTACCAATAAAACGTGACTCGACCTACTAACCCCAAGCAAACCACATCCTAGAAAAAATTTGACATGACCTTGAGACAAATGCGACCGAAAGCTTCATGCGATGCATCAGACAAACACCCTAAACCCCGTATCAGGCAATAAAAGAAAAAAACTACATACCGTACCCGTAACCGTAACTAAGACAGAAAACCAAAACCAGACCATATCCAACATATATCAATACGACATCTGTAATAAACCCAAGACTGGACCATGGAAAATAACACTAATGACTGCGTATACCCATCCCACGAAACGCTTCATTAAAAAGGGGAATTAAGTGCAGTGAGGGGGGATTTAATTTAATGAAGGGTTGATTTTAATCAATTATTAAAAATGGGTGAATTTTTATTAGGTGATAAACCTTAGTAAGAAAACGGCGGTTCCTTATTATAAATTTATGTACCAATTATTAGGTTAAACCGGTGTTTTTATTCGATTCCCGACTGGGTCTCTAAATGCAATTCATTGATTATAAATTAAGGTGATGTGGAGCGCTTTTTTGCCAGCGCGTGCTCATGTGACGGCTGGTTGATTTTAAATTAAAATTTTAGAGTGCCTCTTTAGCGCACGTAGCGCGTGCTAAGTGAACGGCTGGTTTATTTTAATTTAAAAAAAATATGTGTGTTTAGCGCGAATGCGCGTGGAAATGGTGGGTGAATTAAAGGATTTATTTTAACAATTAATTGTGATTAAGGGGGAAAATAAATAAATAAATAACAGAAAATAAATACCTAGAAGGGTGTGTATGAAATGCAGGAATGCGCACGGAAGAGTCCCAGTAAAGGAAAAGCAAAAAGCACTGATGAAACAACAAACAACACCTTAGCAGATGTGTTAATTTGGTTTATGTTGGTTTTTTTATTTTTATTTATTTTATTTTATTTTTAATTGTGATTTTTTATGGTGGAATAAATGGAAAATGAGCAAGGGAGGTGAGGAAAATTTTTTAGAATTTTTTTAGAATTTTTTACAAATTTTTAAAATAATTTTTCCATATTTTTTGGGCAATTTATGGGTAATTTTAGGAAAGAGGGATTTTTCTAAAATTATAGGAAAGGCAGTTCCTAGCAGACAAAGGTCCAAAACTGGGCAACAGACAGAAGGAATTTTTAGAAATTTTTTGAAATTTTTTTAATGGAAAAATTAATGTAGTGATTAATTAAGTCACATTAATCATATTAGTCATAAGTCAATTAAGTCAAGTTAATCATGTAAGTTAACCTAAGTCTAGTCTGGTAAGTTAACCTAAGTCTAGTCTGGTTAGTCTACCTAGGTTAGTTAAGTTAGGTAGGCGAGGGGAGATGGAGGGAGGCGAGGGGAGATGGAGGCGGCGCCGGCGGCAACCAGGCGGGCAACGGCGAGGTGGCGCGATCGTGGCGGCGAGGGGTCCAGCGCGGCGTGGGCGGCCGCAGGCGGAAGGGGCGGCGACGGCAGGCGTTCCGGGCGCGGCGACGACGACCACGGGGGAGGGGGCGACAGCGGCGAGGACAGAGGATGGCGCTGCGACGGCCGACTGGGGGGAGGAGGTGGAGTGAGGGAGGAGAAAAGGAGGAGAGGGAGGAAAAAAGGGGGGAGGTGGCGGCAGGAGAGAAGGGAGAGGGAGGAGAGAAGGGAGAGGGAGGAGGGCAATGGAGAGGAGAGGGAGAGGAAGGAGGGCAATGGAGAGGAGGTGGAGATGGAGGAGAGGGAGAGGAGGGAGAGGAAGAGGTTACGCAAACAGAGAGAGAGAGAGAGAGAGAGTAAAGCAAGAACAAGAGAGAGAAGAGAGAGAAGAGAGAGAAAGAAGAAGAGAAGAGAGGAGAGGTGGTTGAGAGTCGGGGGGGGGGGGGGGGGGGGGGGAAGGGTGTCCGTTGGTTGGGTTTTTTTTTTTTTAATTGTTTTTTTTTTTAAATAAAAGGTGGGCGGGCAGGGGTAAGGGAGGATGGGCGGGGTCAAGAGGGGGCGGATCCCCGTCCCGCGCACGTGCGCGGGGCGGGGTAAAAAAATTTGCCATGACGGGATTGAAACGACGCGGGGATGACGGTACGGGGTACGCGGACACGACTGGGGCGCGTGGAGATTCGTAAAATCGAAAAAGGGCGCGTTCACGCGCAAAACGAGCGCGCGAATACACGTAAAAATAAAGAAAAATTAATAACTCCCAATCCGGATGTCAAAACGAAATAGCGTAAAAAGAAAAAGTGGGCAGGACGACAGGGGGAAAACAAGGAAAATACGGGACGGGGGTTCCGGGAGAGGTAAAGGGCGGTCACGTGCAAAAAACACAAAAAACGAACAAAAAACGTAATTTAAAAATTAATATTGAAAGATCCGTGCATCGGAATGAGGTGCAGAAAAAAGGAAAAATGTGCAGAAAGATGTGCCCGACAATCCTATCACATCAAAACATAATTCCGACTGAGATAAGACGTGTTCACATGGGAAAAACCCAAAAAACAAACCCGAAAATGGGATCGGAAATTAATATCGAACAAACCATTCACCGGAATGACATGCAGTAAGAAGGAAAAATGTCCGCAAGAAGGAGTGGCACAGGGTTATCACGTTAAAACGTAGTTCCGGTGGAAATAGGAGGGGTTCACATGTGAAAAACTCCAAAAATACTCCCGAAAAGTCATTTAAAAATTAATAAGTAAAAATCCAGAAGTCGAAAAAGGGTGGAGGAAAAAGGAAAAAGGTGGGGGAAGGCACGGGGGACACGGCTGTCAAATCAAATTGGAATTCCGAAGCAAACAGGGCAGGTTCACATGGAAAAATGTCAAAAATACGCACGAAAAAGTCGTGAAAACCCGGAAAATTAATAACGAACAAACCATGTATCGAAATGATACGGAATAAGAAGAAAAAATGTCAGGGAAGAAGCGTGGGTCAGGGCTATGACGTCAGATCATGGTTCCGAAGCAAGAAAATCGCGTTCACATGGAAAACCGTCTAAATTGCGTAAAATGTTTCAAAAATTAGTAACTCGAAAACCGTGCACCGGAACAGGGGTAGGTAAAAAGGAAAAATGGTCATTCAACGGGAGGAACAGGGCTATAAGGTTGGATTTGGATTTTGGTGAACGTAGGGTACATTCACATGAAAAAACCTCAAAATCAGGGAATGAAGGAAAACTGCAAGGGAACAGTCCCAAGAGTGGGTGGAAAATGAATGGGTGGGTGGAAAGGGACCCCATCAGGGTAACAGCAAGTCATGGCATTCATGCATGAGCAAGATAAGGCATATGCAGAGGGGTATGCAACATAGACGCGCAGGGACGCGTCCCCACACTTAAGACCTTAACTGATAGGGTTAACCGAACAACAGGGACCGAGGACCACGCCACAGACCATCCACTAACTTCCCCACACTTAAAACATGACCGGCACGAAAAAACCAAAGTGTAGGGTTAGAAAAACTTGGCCCGTTTCGTCAAAAATCAAGGTTGAGTGTCGATGGCACGTCCAGTGTTGTTGTCGGCGCTGGAGGGACCAAGGCATCTTCTCGGTACACGTTCGTCATGGCAGGGACCACGCCACAGCACCCAGGGAGGTAGCTGATGGAAGGAATCGCAGGAAATTCGTTGTGGATGATGAGGGATATTGCACTCAACTCACAGTCACTCAAATGAAATGAAAGAACAGTCACTCGCCCCATGACTAATATCACTCAAGGAAGAATGATGGAACCCCATATCTCATACCCGGTTGAGGAATCGACAAGGGGGGAATGGTGCAGAAGGAGTATGCCAGGGTGCACAGTTGATGGTGCATTAGTGCGTCCAACCCGTCTGGCATAGGTGCAAGGAGGAAGGCAAGGGAGCCTTACAGTGCAGTGTACAGAACAGGATGATGTGTCTTGTGATGATGGCAAAAACCCATCTCGTGGGTGCACAGGGAAACGGGAACATACCTGACTCCAAGTGTCGTAACGTCTCTCAATCTCACCTCTCGGTAATTGATTGAAGAAACTCCTGTCACACTCAACCCACCCTCTGTCTCACGCTCTGTTGATAGTTACAGGAGGGCAGCCTTTTCCCGAAACCCATTGATGTAATCCTCACAATCACTTGTGCAAAGGTTGTATGCCTTGTGCGCATTTGAGGGTGCAATTGTGCATCCCGCCCTGTGCCGGCATACGGTGCGAGAAGGAAGGCCAGGGAGCCTTATGGTGCAGTGCACAGGGACAAATTGTGCTTTGTGCATTGAGAGGCCCATCCCGTGCGTGCAACACTTCATTCACACTTCTCACCTCTCATTTGATTGGAAGGGAAAAGACTGGTCTCTCGACCCACCCTCTGTCTCACTCTCTGTTGATAGTTATAAGAGGGCAGCCTATACTTACATCCCCATCTGGTTAGGATGAAAGCTCACATCACTCGATTGTTTGTCGATGAAGATCGCGTCATCAATTGTTAAAGAGGCGTACCCAGGGAGGTAGCCATCAAATCGAACATTGTGTTGGATAGGAACATGTCGTCTGTTGGAGGACAGGTAGTCACTTTGCAGAAAGACCCAGGACATAGCGTACCAAGGGAGGCAGCGTCGGAATTGGATCCTAGGGATATCAATTAATGAATCCACTTTCTGGACTGCTGGGTGTTACCACCTTTTCCACCGCCAGCTTCTCGCCCAAGGGTGTTTATCACCTTTTCTTGGAACGAGGCCTGCTATGACAGGGAATTGCTTCCTTTTCTCTCATAACAGATTTGTTTATTTGTTTTTTTTTCTTGTTTTTTTCTTTTTCTTGTTTTTCCCTATTCCCGAGGGTGTTTCCACCTTTTCTCGAAGGATAGGTCGGCATGACAGGGACCTAAGTCCTTTTCTCCCATGACCGATATGTTTTGTTTTGTTTTTTTTTTCTTTTTTTTTTTCAAAGTGAGCAAGGGAATGGTAGAAAGACCATGTGTCAGAACCAACCTCTGTACTGTCGCTGGTGGAAAATAGAAGATAAGAGATCAAGGCTGGAAGGGGGTTTGGAGGGGACAGAGGGTTGCGTCCACCTCATCAGAAGTGGCTGAAGAATGGCTATCAAAAGTAGCATCATAACAAGTACAATGCCGCGCCAACGAGGGAAAGGATCAAGTGACCGTAATTGTCAAGATCCCCAAGGAGGGAAGTACTTCTTCAGGCGATATCCATTAATCAGAAAGGGATCATCAGAGGCATCAACGGTCTGTACTTGGACAGAACCATTAGGGTTAACTGCAAGTACCTTATAGGGGCCCATCCACCGCTGTTGGAGCTTGTCAGGAAACTTGCCAAAGCGTGAATCATAGGCTAGGACCAAATCACCTTCTTTGAACTCCTTGCGCTTGATGAAGCTGTCATGGTAAGCCTTGCGTCGAGCTTGCGTGGCTTCCATGCACTGTAGAGCCATCCTACGAATTTCGTCCAAACATTCCAGGTGCAGGAGACGGCGTTGCAGTGAATCATCATCCCCCAAACGCTCTTTGATTGCCACTCTCAAAGAGGGTAGTTCCAGTTCAACAGGAAAAACAGCTTCTGTACCATACACCAACTGGAAGGGTGTCTGTCTCGTTGCTGCTTTATGGGAGGTTCTATACGCCCAGAGGGCCTCTGTAAGTCGATCGTCCCAATCACGACGATGTGCGGCGATCGTTCTTGTCAGAATCGAGCAGAGGATGCGATTCGTGACTTCGACTTGGCCGTTGGCTCTGGGGTAATAAGGAGTGGACTTGCGATGGCGGATCTTATACAACTCTGTCAACTCTTCCATGACTTTGTTGAGGAAATGCGTGCCTCTATCACTTACCAACTCTAAGGGACTACCAAAACGGGTGATGATATTCTCATACATGAACAGGGCCACGCTGTTACCATCGTCCCGCTTAAGGGCTTTAGCTTCACACCACTTTGTGAAATAATCCGTACATACGAGGATGTATCTGTTCTGTTTCCTTCTGGTGGGAGGATCGATTGGACCTACGAAGTCGATGCCCCACTTCTCAAACGGCTTCAAGGGAAGGATAGGTTGCAATGGCATGGCACTTGTCTTCGTGGGTTTCCCCATTCTTTGACAAGCATCACATCTTTTACAGTAATCATAGGAATCTTTGTGAATGGTAGGCCACCAATATCCTGCTAGCAGAGCCTTTCTGGCCGTAGCTTCTCCTGCAAAGTGACCTCCACATGGCTCGTCGTGGCAAGCCTTCAGAACGATCCCAATCTCATCCCCGGCAACACATCTTCGGAGCACTTCATCTTTGCCCTTCTTGTACAGTGCACCGCCGAGCAGGGTGTAGGGGGCTGATTCTAGCATGAGCTTCTTCCTTTCCCGACTAGAAATACCAGGAGGGTACTGTTGGGTTGCCAACAGATTGGCAATGTCTGCATACCAGGGAGTGACAGTTTCTACCAAGAATAGGGAAGCATCAGGGAGGTCTGGATCATCCTGCTCCTCGTCTGCAGTTTGTGGGATACGCGACAGATGATCAGCCAGAACATGGGAACGACCAGGCTTAGTAATCACCTCAAAGTCGAACTCCTGGAATAGAAGGAGCCATCTCATCATTCGTCCTTTCACATCTGCTTTGTTCATTAAGAAGGATAGGGCCTCATGATCCACATAAAATTTAAAGTGGGTGGATAGGAGGTAATGGCGAAACTTCTCCAGGGCAAACACCATTGCCAAGCACTCCAGCTCGGTCACTGTATAGTTTCGTTCCCTATCAGTGACTTTTCGGCTTGCATAATAGATTGGTTGATCCAGCTTCGAGGAGCCCTTTTGGCAGAGGACTGCGCCTAAGCCTTCAATTGATGCATCAGTGTGTACGTGGAACTCTTTCGTCCAATCAGGAGGTTGCAGGATGGGTGCCTCTATCAGACACTGCTTCAGAGTGTGGAAGGCTTTGTCACATTCTTCCGTCCAAGTAAACTCTGCATCTTTCCTCAGGAGCTTATGCAAGGAGGTTGCCTTTGTTGCAAAATGGGCTATGAACCTTCTGTAGTAACCCACATGGCCTAGGAATCCCCTCAATTGTTTGAGGTTGGTGGGTGCCTGTAGAGCTGCAATCTTTTCGATCTTTGCAGGGTCTGTTGATATCCCTTGTGCAGAGACAATGTGGCCCAACAGAACTCCAGAAGAGACCCCAAAGATGCATTTGTCGGGGTTGAGGGAAATCCCATACTCCCGGCATCGGTCAAAGCATTGTTCCAGGTGGTCCCAGTGTTCACTGATCAAACTATAGACACAGAAGTCATCCAAATATACTTCGATAAAGTCATGCAGATGATTTTGAAATGCAGCCATCATGACTCGTTGGAAAGTAGCAGGGGCATTGCAGAGCCCAAATGGCATCACTCGGTAAGCATAGGTCCCCCATTCTGTGGTGAAGGTTGTTTTGGACTGGTCTTCTTCTGCGATCTGCACTTGGTTGTATCCGCTGAATCCATCCAGAAGAGAATAAAGTTCATGTCCTGCCACTGTGTCCAACAGTTGGTTTGTGAAAGGGATAGGAAAGTGATCCTTCTTTGTTTTGGAATTAAGTTTTCGGAAATCCACACATATTCGCAATTTGCAATTCTTCTTGGGTACAACCACGATGGGTGAAACCCATTCACTATTTGCCACTGGATAGATGAACTCGGCTTCCAGAAGCTTCAACAACTCCGCTTTCACCAATGTGGAATAATTCGGGTTCATTCGCCTCTGTCGTTGCCGTACTGGCTTGGCATCAGGCTCCAAGTCAATATGATGTTGACATATTGTGGGATCAATCCCCTTTAGGTCTTTGTAAGACCATGCAAACACGTCCAAATTTTCTTTCAACAAGTTGTACAAGGTTAACAACTCCTCTTCTGGGAGACTGCTACCCACCTTCAAGTGGCGTTCAGTGCCTTCTGCATCCACAAAGGTTAACTGCCTTTCACCTTCTACTTCACGAATGAAGGTCCCACGGACTGCTTCTGGATACAGATCCGACTCCTTCAAGGGAGTGATGTCCTCTTCTGATGTCCCACTAGAACCCACTTCTTCTTTTGGTGTAGACTTAGGTTGCTCCTTAAGACGTTGGAATGGAATTAGAGCTGTTTCGGGTTTGGTTTCAAAATTAATTACCTCATGGCTTGAAGACTCATCTTCTGAAGATGACACATCCAGAAACGTCACATAACAGGGACCCTCTGGTGCTTGTTGGGTTAGTTGGATTGGTGCTTGTTGGCACGGTGCATCATCATCATCTTTCTTTGGCAAAGATGGGTTAGGACGGCAGGAGCCACTGCTGAAAGACGGCTTGCTCTTCTTAATCCATTTCTTATAAAGGTTTTGCATATGAGAAAATCCATTTACCAAACCAAATGGTACCATTGCCATTCTGTCCCATAGCATGAGCTCGTCGGCTTCTGATACTTCTGGAACTTCTTCCTCAAATGTATCCTCTTCAGGTGGGATAGACTCTTCCGTTTCACTTTCATAATCTTCTTCGTCCATATCATATCCATCCTCTTCTGTCTCTGCGTCTGCTTCTGTCTCTGCGTCTGCTTCTGTCTCTGTAGGAGCTCTGTAACAGAAGAATAGATTCTCTGTTTCCTCTCCTGCCTCTGTCTCTGGTTCTGCTTCTGCTGTGACCATGTAACAGGGAGAGCAGTACATCCATGCTTCTATCTCACTGTCAGAAGTGATTTCAGAAGGCATTCCTGATTCAGGCAGGAAGTATTCACCCATTGATAATGGCTTTGCATCTTTTGGAAGTCGGCTTACAGTATCCACTGTTAAGGAATGTGCCACTGTTTTCTTGGGAAGGATCTGTTTGACAGCATCTTCGTCTACTGATGTTCCATCCATAACCTCATTAGGAGAATCAGAAGATAATTCCAAGGAGGTGGATCCATGTCCTTTTTGAGAACCATACAGTTTCAGCACCACTTTGTTGGGTCCTCTGCCCAAGGTCAAAGTTCCTTTAAACCAATCCGTCCTTGCTCTGGCTTCAAAAAGCCATGGTCTGCCCAGTAATAGAGGATAGGATGTACCATAAGAGTTTGGCTTCACCACCAAATAGGTCAGCCAATAATCTTTTCCAGCCACTGTAGTCTTCACATATGGAAGAATGCCCAAAGGCTTGATTCTACTCTGATCCGCCAGTCTGATGAGCCATTGGGTCGGTTGCACACCTTGTAGGCCTAGATCCTTCATCGTCACATCCATCATAATGTTCACTGATGAACCACCATCAATCAGTGCATTTGTAATGAAGCAACCTTCTATCCATACGCCAGTCTCTGGAGTACCTGGATCTAGGAAAGCGTTAGCCACATCCACTTCTTTTACAGGCTCTGTAGCCTTGTTGGACTTTGTTGCTGTTGCCGGAGCAATCCTTAAACCACGTCTTCTTGTCAGTATACTTTTGAATCTTTTCCGGCAACTGGGAGACAACAACAATAATTGTCGGAATGTGAGGTTTGGTCTAAAGGTATCTAGATCTCTGACCAGATCGTATTCCTTAATAGGATCCACTGGCTTCTCTAACCGATTAGGGAATGGAGCAACACCCATTTTCATTTTCCCTCTTTCTTCCAACAGAGGAATTACAGGAGCTTCTTCTGCCATTTGTGGCACTTCCTCCTCTTCTGTATCCTGGACCTCTGGTCCTGTCTCTGTAACTGTCTCTGTAACTCTCTGTGGCACTGTAGGGCTCTGTACGGCACTGTTAGGCTCTGTTCTGTTCTGTTCTTCTGGTGGAAGATTGAACTTCACTGTTCTGGCTGGAGGGTTATTTTCTTTCTGGGTAGGTGGTTCCTTCTGCTTTGCACGCGTGATGGCAGCAACTTCCAATTCCATTAAATTGGAGGTAGGCTCTTGAGCCTTGGACGGACTATCAGTAGCACTGTTTTTCACTGGGGCTGGGCTTGGACAGTCTTTTGCAGTGTGGCCTTCTCCTTTGCATCGACTGCATAAGGGCTTGTAATCCACTGACCTTCGAGGATTTGGACAATTTGGTGAGATGTGTCCCTTTTCTCCGCATCTGTAACACTCCACTTCTGATCTCTGACCACCGCCAGACTGTCTTCCTCTGTAACTTTGAGAAGGAAATCTTCTGGGTCCGAAATTAGGACCAAACTCTCTAGGCTTGGGTCCAATATCTTGTGTTGTCATTTTGGATTCCAGCAGGTTGAATCTTGCGTCTTCTTCCTTTCGTCTCCTATCATGCATCTCTTTCAGGGAGCAAATGTCCTCTGTATGGTTCTTCCGCAAACAGTAGGAACAGAAGGCTCCAGGGATGGTTGGTTTCCGTGTACATTCAGTGGCTAAATGGCCTGCTTGATGACACTTACCACACCAAGTATTTGACCGCATCACATCTCTTCCTGCTCCCGCAACATTGGATATGCTTGCAGTATTCACTTTCAACGTCTGTAGTTGTTCTGTAATCACATCCAGCAACTCCTTTTTAATGTTTGCAACTGAGTTGGATAAATAATCCTTCAAGCTTTCTCCTCCGGACGTACTAGCAGGAGGGTTTTGAGGAGTCTCTGTAATCACTACATAAACCGGTTGGGTTGGTACAGAGGGGTCTCTGTTCTGGTTCTGATTCAGAACTCCTGTTTGAACGGTTGGCCGTTGGCTCCAGTTGGTAGGGTTCCACTGTTGCTGTTGATTTGGCATTGAGGAAATTGGTTGGGACCATTGTTGTTGTGGTTGAACCATCATTTGAGGCATGGATTGTGGCGACTGTGGATTTGGTGCACTGTATTGTGATACTGGGGACATCTATTGGTAGGGATAGGGAACAGTCCCTGCAACTGCATTTGGTGGGTACATCATTCCTGGCACCAGAGGAGGTAGGACTCCTCTTCCTGTATTCATCGCCAATCTAGCTTCCACTTCATCGTACAGTCTTGCACCTTCTGTTGCAGCTTGCAGGGTGGCTGGTCTTTGTAACTCCACAAACTTACGGACTTCTGGTTGTAATTCTCTGAGAAACACTCCCTTCTGAATGCCATCATCTAGATTATGGTTAGTCCATCTCTTCAGGATGGATTCCATTCTTGAGACATATGCTTCTACTCTTTCTCCAGAGGACTGACTTAGGTTCATAAATTCCTCTCTCATCCGCTCTTCAAAACCTTCACGCCTGAATTTAGTGAGAAAGGCCAACTTCAGGTCGTCCCATGTGCCAAAAGTTCCTGCTGCTTGTCTCTCATACCACTGAAACGCCGCGCCCTTGAAAGTGGCGGGGAATATCGCTAACCAATGCTCAGGGGTTCTGGCATTGTTAGCCACACATGCTACCATAAACTCTGCTACATGAAAATCGGGGTCTTCATTGTACTCTCCCTTAAAAACTGGCAATGGGACTACGTTCGCTGGTCTGTCATCAATATTTCCAGGACGGATCTGGCTTGGAAGTGGGCCTCCAACAGGAGGAGGAAGGGCTTGATGTGCCATTGGGACTTCTGTAAAGAGTTCCGCAAGGGCGTCAAATGCGGCTTCTGCTGCGAGCTCGCTCTCGGCTCTGATTTTTGCTTTCTCTCTTCTCACGTACCTCTGGAATCGTTCTAACGCTTGCCTTTTTATTGAGTCATTCATCAGGGGGTTGACTCCACTATGTTGTTAGTGCTCCACAGAGGGTTAACAGAAGGCTTCAGTCTCTGGAGGACTCTCTTGCCAACATTTCTTCTACTTCTTTCCTCTCAACGTCCCTAAATTCTGCTTTCATGCCACTGCACAGAGGAAGGTATTCGGTTCTGAAGGTGTCAAAATGCATACGTCTGAGCATGGTGGTGGTGCCATCATCATAGTAATGCCAGCTTCTGATGGTTTCAACAGTGTATGTTGTGAAAAACACTCTGTCTACCAACTTCCAGTGGGTTGCTAATTGAACAAACAGAAGATTATCAGTACACCAAGCATCCCATGTATCTTGCTGTTGAGCATCCACGAACAAATTCCAACTCTTTTCCTTCTTGTCCCTGTGAACCTCTACAGACCAAGACTCCTGAAGCTTCTTCACAATCTCCCACTTGATGTTGTCTGGAAACTTCTCAATGAATGTCAAATCTTCCATGGATGGTCATTCTCTCTGTTTCTGCTCTTCAGTTTGTTCCCAAATAGTTTGCCACCAAGATGCAAGTTTCTGCTGCTTCAATAGGAAGAGGAAACTGTCCACCACATAGAGCATGCATCATGATGGTGATGTGTTTCCACCATTGTGGGATGAACTTCTTGTGGAAAGTGGCTTTGATTATGAGGAATTCCAACTCTTCAGTGGAAGAAGGAACTTTACAAACATCCATTGAATTCTTCTCTTCTTGGCAATGCCAATTCCTTCATTTTCAGCCTCTTTTGGTGCTTGTTGATGGCAAGTTTCCCCGGCTGCGCACCAAATACATGGAGCCCCGAGAGGAACACCAAGGAAAAGGGAATTCTCTTGCAAGGAAATCTATCTTGTAACATCAACAAGCTTGTTTATCATGTTTCATATGATCACAATGAAGAAAAGAACACCAGGCACAACAAATCTTCATGCAGCATCATGTAAATCTCCCACGGTTTTTAATAGAATCAACCATATTCTTCAACATCTTCACAAAATCCATCAATAGAAAAAAGAAAGCAAAGAAATACACCATCTTTGAATGGAAATACATCACATAATATTCATCTTCAATAAGAGATAAATGTAATGCAGCTTGAGTCAGTTGATGATTACATCTTGGCAACTTCTTCTCTTGATGCTAGTTAGTTGGTTGATGCCTCATCCACTTTTCCTCGATGTTGATTGCTTGATTTGGGGCTTTTTTTAATATTATCCCACATAAGGATTGGTTTCATTCCTATCACAACATGACAGGTTCTATGAGACTAAGGCATTCATAATATTAGACTGCAATTTGCTTCACGCAACACTTTTGTTCTGCCTGATGTATGCCATGTTTAAGCTTTGACCAAAAGCTTACTCTCTGCTTGACAGTTGGATGATGCATGGTATCATGTATCTTTTGGTGATTCCACGTGGAAGATTACTTCTGGAATCTTATTTTTGCTCGAGGTGCCAAGGCTGACAACCTCTCTTCCTTACTTATATCTGGGTCTATTGACCATGTTGTTAATCTCAGCATAAGAAAAAGTGGAACAAATGGAAAAGCACAAGTCAGGAGCTGAAAGTAGTGGCCCAAAAGGAAATCGGACCTAGAAGAGCCCAAAAGTGCATGCATGGCTACAAGAAGTCCAAGATGCAGCCATCGGAGCCCAAAAAGTGCTAAAAAAGAGAAGGCGCCCCTTTGAATGTAAAGACACAACCAAAATCCTTGTAAAAGAGCACTAGGTGCGCGACAAAACAGGAAAAAGAAAAGGGAAAAAATGAGTTTTGGGGGGTAATGCATGCAAGATGTGGAGTTGGAAAGTTAAGGATGGCTAGATAAGACCATGAAAGCCCAAAACCAATAGGGGAGAGCTCATTTCTACACTTGGTGAGAGAGAGTGAGAGTGAGAGTGAGAGAGAGCTACAGGTACAAAATGAATCGAGTATGTTGATTTCGAGTCCATCTTTCATTCCAGGTACCTCCAGGCCTTCCTTATGCTCTATTTGCTTATTCTGGAAGGTTACAGGTTATGCCATAAACCCTAGGGACCTCTAGCATCGATTGAGCGAGTATCCACCCAGACTGTTCAATTCTGGGAATCATACCAACAAGGCAGAATAAAAATAAGGAAAAATCACCTAGTCTTTGACCAAAACACTGACCAGAACCAATTGAACTAGACCACGGAACCCCCTGAGATAAACGACCTAGCTTACAGAAGCTAAGAACACAGGAAATTGTGACCTATGGCCTAGAGGCAACGTCTAGTAGCCTAGTCAAGAGTCCAACCCCACTTAGAGCCGAAACCAACTCATAGACCCTAATTCCACCCTAATTGAGCAAAGAGGAGCAGTAAAGACCCTAGAAAATTCTAGGAGCAGCCAAAGAATGCGCTTAGAGCCACATTAGGCTACGAATGAAAAGGGGAATAGCATGAGCTGCATTTTCCATTCTGCATTCGCACCCCACATTGATTTTATCACTTTGAGTGCTTTGAAAAGCCAAAAGCTTAATTTTGCACAATGCATGGAAAGAGTACCACACACACTGAGTGAACTTAAATTGAGGATTGTCTCGAAAAACTGAATGAACCCACTAGTAGGAGAAGACCCTAAAACTTGGATAGGTAATCGAGAACCCCAAGTGGTAGGACTAAGAGGAAGATGCAACACAGGAGCTAGACAAATCGGAGGCTTTACATCATTGCAGGCGTGAATCTACCTGATTTAATCAGCCTCATTGACACCCTGGTAGAACAAGAGACTACAGATATGGCAGAAACCAGCACAAACTACAGACACAATGAAGAGCTTGATCTGGGGGATTTCCTAGATGAAATCCATCAGATGGTGAGCAAGTACGACTTGCAAACTTGAATGGACCACCACAGTAGGCCATTCGAGGATATCATAGCAGACCTCAAAGAGGAGAGGAAACTAGCATGGGAAGCTCTACAAGGCATAGGGGCATACAATCAGAAACAACAAGCTAGAAGCTTGCGACAGAACATTGAAATGCCATTCGGTCATGATGTCATGCACTGCCGACTATCGAGGGGAATCCCGTACTCGCAACCATATGGATAGCCTTATCTAGAGAATAGGCCACAAAACTTCTTTAGAAGGGAAGCCCCATTGGCTCTCCCGGCACCTAATGACACCAAATCAGCCATTCCTAGGATGGAGATAAACCCCACAGGCATATCTAGACCACCCGAACCCTACGTAACCCATCCATCGAATGATGTTCCAGTCCACTACGTGGAGGAGCCAAACGGCGAAGAGCCTTACATGCAACCCTATCTGTCATATGACGAAGAGGGCAATGCAATCCTTATGGATTACTAACCTATATTGGTGATGGCACTAGGTAGAGGAAGAGGCAAAGGCTTTGGAGGACAAACCCAAGAACTAATCTCGTGTTAGAACTGCGGTCATCCAAGATACATCTTCTCACACTGCCCCGAATGGGAGCAGACTAACTGGGAAAAGGCCTCTGTTGACTTTATAGTCATGAAGGGAGTGGACTATGACATCCTATTAGACTAACCCTGGAGGCGCAATGCATGGGTCATAGAAGACTAGGGCAACGGTCCAATCTTCTTAGGCAATTGAACGGATGTAGTAAAAGTAGAGATGGATACATAGAAGATCACGTTAGTCGACCTAGACATCATCTCCACCATGCTGAAGGGTAATGCACAAATTAGAAAAACTTATGGACCACTAACCAAATATATCCCCTGTCTCGAAGATGAACAAGATTGGATGCATGTGCTCGCCACGATCGATCTACCATTCTCAAATAGTGAGAAGTACGAGCAGGCTGCTAGGACAATTGATAAGCCCAAAAACACACCCTCGAAGATGAACAAGATTGGATGCATGCGCTCGCCACGATTGATCTACCATTCTCAAATAGTGAGAAGTATGAGCAGGCCGCTAGGACAATTGATAAGCCCAAAAACACACCCTCAGTGCCAATGTGCATGATGGACAAAAGCTTGAGTGGACAATCCAACCCCATTGAACTCTACGTCCCAAGTAACAAGTGAGAACTCCTGGAGCTCCTAGAATATCTAATATAACCTTAAACCTCTCCAAGATCTCTTGGACAAACCTAAGTGGCAATGGACCAAAGTGTATGACTTAAACTTAATGTACAATTGGGCCCTAGTCACTGACGAGAAGGAAAGACCCTATCAAGACCTAGGAGATGATGAGCAGTCAAAGGAGGATGGTTATAGTGAAAAATATGAGGATTGCTGCTCCTTCAGTGATGGAAGTGAAGGAGAGATGGACACGGTAGAATATGACACTGAGGGAATGGTGATAGAGTAAATTCAAGTTGACTCCAACCCACGTAGGAAGAATGCTTTTAGAATCGAGAGAGGAGTCATACGCATGAATTGCGATCGAGCTTGGCTGGCTTGGCTATAGCACATAAGGGCAATTGACTATGACCAAGCAGGCATTACCTAGTCGAGTGCTTCTCTAGTGATTAGGACAGAGTCACTATTTGAACTATAACCACCAGGCGAGACTCCCTCTTTTAGCAAAGATGAAGGGTACACTGGCTGAAGAGAAAAGGAAGTCGCAAGACCTGCCAAAGAGATTTACTAAATTTAAGAAGGGTGACATGGTAGTGATCTTGCAAGGAGCCAAACGACAAGGACAAGCAAGAAAACCAACAGAAGGACTAGCCAAGGTCCAAGGAGGTTGATCTGGTCAAGGAAGGGGAGATACCTGGACCTGTCTTTATTACCAAGGAAGAGGAGGCAAGTCTCCTTGCTCTCTTGCAAGAGTACAGGGACGTCTTTGCTTGGTCCCTCGATGAGCTGAAAGGGGTAGATGCGAGTGTCGTAACTCATAATATCCCCATGACCCCCAATGCAACGTCGGTCAAGCAATGACCATACCCTATGAATCCCAAGCATGCTCACACAGTCAAGGAAGAAATTGACAAGCTGCTAAGGGCAGGATTTCAGTTATGAGATCAAGTACACGGACTGGGTCTCACCCATAGTAATCGTATTGAAGAAGAATGGAAAGATCAAATTGTGTGCCAACTACAAGAAAGTAAACACTGCTACTAAGAGGGACAATTATCCACTACCATACACCAAACGCATGCTCAAGAGAGTAGCAGGAAAAGAGGCCTACAGTTTTCTAGACCGCTTCTCAAGATACAATCAGGTGCAAGTGCACCCTGATGACATGCACAAGACCACCTTTGCCACAGAGTGGGGTATCTTCACCTACATAGTCATGCCTTTCAAGTTGATTAATGCACCTCCTACTTTCTAGAGACTCATGTGCACAATATTCAAGGATATGCTTAGGAAAGAGATATAGGTCTTCATTGATGACTTATGTGTTCACTCCAACTAGAAGGAACACTTAGACAAACTCCGAGCAGTCTTTGAATGATGCATACTATATCATCCCTCATTAAACCCCTTAAAAGTGCCAGTTTTGGGTAAACCACAAATGCATCCTAGGGCATGTGGTATCGAAGAACGGCATTGCCATTGGCTTCTTGAAAGTCATGGTCATTGTCGATCTTCCATCCCCAATCAATTTCAAGGGAGTTCGTTCTTCCCAGGCCATATAGGGAACTATCGACGATTTGTGCTAAACTATGCATTGATTGCTAGACCCTTGTACAAGCTTCTAATAATATTCGAGTGGATCGAGGAATGCCAGCATGCATACGAAGAATTGAAGAAGGTTATAACCACAACACCAATCTTAAGAGCCCTAGACTAGAACATAACCTTTCATGTTCATATTGACGCTTCGAAATTCGCAATAGGAGCTGTATTGTGCTAGCCTGGTGATCACAATCTAGACTATCTAGTGAGCTTTGCTAGCAGACAACTCATGGATACATAAATGAATTACTCCACAATCAAATGAGAGGGCTTAGCTATGGTGTTTGCAATAAAGAAATTTTGACATTATGTCTTGGCTACGGCCTTTATTTTCTTTGTTGACCATCAAGCCTTGCTGTATCTAGTAAACAAACCTTGTGCTACAGAGGATGCATAACATGATGGTTACTTCCACTTCTCGAATTTGACTTCTTTGTTGTCGTACGCAAGGGAAAACAACACTATATGGCTGATCTATGTCTCACATATCCACAGGAGAAGCCGCTAGACAGGGCATTGGAGATGAATTACCAGACAACACTATATGGGTGATCATGTGTCTCACATATCCACAGGAGAAGCCACTAGATAGGGCATTGGAGATGAATTACCAGATGCACATCTATTCATCCTATCTAGCGAAAGAGCTCTGTTTAGAGCCGACTTGATGCCATACTGAGGAGACTACATAGTCCAAGTGTTGGAGCACGAACTACCTGACCGACCCATAGAAAAGGCTTGACTAAGGTGACTCATTCTCAAAATCCAACCTTATCAGCTAGGACACAATGGGTTGTTGTGCGAAGGTGCATGTGTAAGCATGAAATGCATGACGTACTAATTGAGGTTCACAGAGGAAGTGCAAGAGGACACTTCAATGGAGATACAACAGCCCGTAAGGTGCTATAGTCTCAACTATGGTGGCCCATGCTTTTTCGAGATACGGAGCACAATTCATAAAACATTGTGACGAGTGCCAACGGACCAAGGTGCCTATTCGCAAGGACATAATGGAGCTAAGTCCCATTATAGCACAACAACCATTTGAGAAACATGAAATCAACTTCATCGGGCCATCAGAAATCCTCACCCTACTACCCTCAGGCGAATGGCCAAGTGGTTCCCTTTTGTGGCTTCAATGGGGTTCTCTTCTTTGGTGCCTTGGACTATCTCTTGCTCTTCCCTATCACTTATAGTCCTCTCATTGGAGTGCTCTTGCTCGGGGTGTAGTAATCGGTCGAGGGTCTCCCCTACTTCATCTTCACCTCCTTCTACGTCCTTCAAGGCCTCTTGGATGATGGCTATTAGTACTCCATTGAACCTGATGGTGGATGCATTGGAGGAGGAATTTTTTCTGAATGGCCTCGCTGTGGAGGCTAGGGACTCCCCACTTGTTATTGTTGCGCTTGTGGGGCCAAGGCTTTTGCTGAGTTTTTGATGGTCTTGCGTACAAAGGCATTCTAGTTCACCTCATCTGGGGGCCCAATTGCAATGCTTTCTAGTAATGGTACCCCGATTTTGTTCATAAGGGCATTGTATCTTTGACTGGAAAAAAGGGCATGAAATATCTTAGCCTGCGATCTGATTCAGGGTTTGAGATGTCTGCCAAGCTTATCCCATCCACTGTGTACACAACAACCTTGCTCACCCCCAGCATGTTATACACATCCCTCATTGGGGGTGTTTCTCAATCCTACTGGCTAAACCCAGGGCCTTCTCCACCATCATAGCCTCATTGGGGGTGTTTCTCAGTCCTACTGGCTAAACCCATGGCCTTCTCCACCATCGTAGGGCTCAAATCCACCTCTACTTAGTGGGCTTCTTCTCCTCTTCTTATCGTCATCATGCCACATTTTCTTTCGGCATTGAAGCTCCTTAGAAATTTTGCACGCTTGCTGTAATCGATAGCCTGCCGGACCTTCTCTACATACTTCTGTAGGCTACATTGGTCCACAAGTTGTTTTACAACTAGCTCCTCCATGATGGCGTCTTCTAGGTTTAGGGCATGCTTAAACGTGAATTGGTTGTAACCCTTATTTCTAACATCAAGCAGTACTTTGCTTACTCTTCCTCCGTGAACAAGAGCTTGCCACATTTATCTTGCCCTGCCATTTTAGGTTCCTCTCATATATCATGGCTCACCATTAGTTTGCTTGAGTCAACTTCCACCAGGAGGTAGATAAAACATATATGAAAGCTCTTAAGAATGTGAAATGCTTAAATATAGAGTAAAATATCCGCTTCAAGAAATCCATAAGATTCAAAAATATCCATGATAATTTTTCCCACATTCTGTCTTGTCGTTTAGACATTGATTGGCATTTTAAGGCATGTTCATTTTCTTCTTTTCCAATTTTCTTTTTATGCTTGTTTCCTTTTCACCAAACCCCCTCCCTCCTTCGGAAATGATTTGAATCCTTCCTAGGATTGGAGAGCGAAGGGCTAAGGGTGTTTAAGCACGCTTGGACAGGACATTACCTTACAGAAGCCAGGCATAAAATCATGGGTTATATTCCAACTGAGCACGACAGTCCATATCGTGAGGTCTGGTGTCTACGTGTGTGATATAGGTGAGGGTATTGGTGTTAAGATCACTAGATTCGATCCTACTAGCAATGTGTAGCTCTTCTTCAGTAAGGACTCAATCTAGGTAAGGGTGGCTCATGACATGATCTTCCAATGATTGATTGCGAGTGATGGCCAATAGCACATAAGTGGGATCATACTCGAAGGTCTTAATGGCGCGTTGATGCTCAGCATTGGTCATGATTTGGTAGCCTTCTTGTTCCCACTAAAGTCGAAGAGTACCATTTGCGTATGAAAGAGGAGTCGTTGGCAAGGAGTTGCTTCAACTTCTCAATTTCTTGGTTTGTGTGGCAAGGACTTTGCTCTTGACATAAGATGTGATCAGGTGTTGTTTGCGTGCTTGTTCAATGGAGAGCTTGGTGGCAATGAGTTCCTCAGCTGCCTGGGAAGTTTTGACAAATATAAATTCATATTCCTCCCATGAGTAAGGTAGTGTTTGCACTTTCATTGCTAAAGACTCGTCTAAAAGACCTAAGTCTAGCCGAACGTAACTTTTAGCAAGCATGGTACACGTGGCATCCAAGTGTCTGAGGCAGGCAAGTCGTGGCCTATATTCTCAGCTAAGTCGGTGGCCAATGTTAGAATGGATCTCCACTAGTAAGAGGGTCTAAGGCTAGCAGGTGGGTGAGGTTTGATTGGGCTGGACAATTTAGCAATTGTTGGGTGTAGCCCTAGTTGCGATTCTGGTGTTGGTGCATTAGGGGTGGCTCGTGCAATGGGTGGCACACTACCAGATGCTTGGGCGGCGGTTGAGATACTAGCAAGGCAAGGTTGAGGTGGTTTAGGAGCAGCGGGCTATGGTTTGGATCAATAGACTTGTTGAGTTGCTATGGGTTTAGGTTTTGGAAGGGCAATAGGCCTTGCGGCCAAGGGCTTTTGTGGTGTTGATGCTTGATTTGTCTTAATGCTTCGTGTGGTCAAGGTTGAGGGTGGCATTTGGGTAGTGTGCTTGGCCATCTTGGCTTTAGGTACCCAAATCCTGGTATTACCCTCGTAATAGCCTTGTGCTTGCATAAGGTCTTGGGAACCCATCGCGGCTTGACCATCCAACCATCGATGCCTATAGCTCCTTCTAGGCCTCCTAGGTTTCGAGGGAAGCTTTTTAGCTCGGTGAGTACATCATTGGGCACTCTTTGGCGGGGTGGTTTTGGATGTTTTGGCACCCATTAGAGCTGGTGTTCAAGGGTTTTAGCTTTGTGGCCAGCTTTCTTTTCATTGGTGTTGAGATTTGGCGGGTGACGACGAGTTACAACTCCCCTTCTTAGGCTCGATGGTGGCTTTCTCTATCGGTGGCTTTGTTGACTGTGATGATGGGGCTGCACCACCCTTGCTGAGAGCTGTGGCAATTTGTGCATTGCTGATAGCTAGGTGGATGCGTTGTGATTGGTAGTCGACATTATAGTGGGCCTGCTTCTTAAAGGTTCATCCTATAACAACGATTCCATGCATACATCTTTCGTGTTTGGTATCACATAAAAGGTCATGGGTAAGCTTCTAAACTCGATAGAGACTACAACTCTGCACTTTCCTAGAAGTGCATACGATCGGCCACCGCCAGATGGGTTGATTTTGGCATTAGTGGGCTGTAATTGTGGTTTACCAATTTGAGTCTAATGATTGTGAGTCAAGATATTAAAGTCAGTGCCTTCATCAATCAATGCATCAATGGCACATGTTTGTTGGCCTGTAATGGTCATGCGCAGGTAAGCCAAAGCTACTACTTCCTCATTCTCCGCTTCATTCTTTGTAATGGTGCCTTCGTGTACATTGACAGGGGCTTCTAGCATCAGAGGTTCATGAAGTGGATGCGTGGGGGGGGGGGGGGTAGTACTTCTTTATGCGACTACCATTAAAGAAGCCTATGCCCTCACCTTTCAGGGTTTCGAGTTCCACATTACTAGTTCAACTTATGGTGCAAATTTTGAAAGGTCCCAACCCCCTAAACTTCATTTTCTGCTTATGTCTCTTGACCGAGTACAACAATACTAAGTCATCCTATTTGAAATCTCATTCCTTGACGTGCTTGTCAAACCAGCTCTTGCATCATGCCTTTTTGCAGATCAGTGCATGGGTGGCGAGAATCCGAGTTTCAGATAAGTGCTATTGGACATTCCATCCATGCTTGCTTCCCCTCCCATCTCTCTTGAATGGTGATTCTTAAGCTAGGTATGAAGAACTCTACAAGTAGAATTGCCTCTATTCTGTAGGTCAACCTGAAGGGGGTTTGTCCCATAGCTGTTTTATAGGCTGTCCAATAGGCCCATAAGAATGCCATTATCTTGTTATCCATGTCACTGCATGAAGCAAAGACTACCTTGGTTAGGACATTTACCAGTATCGCCGAGTCGAGGAAGGATCCCAAGAGGCAAAAGCTAGAGGCCTCTACAACTACATCTCCCACAATGCCCACGACCACAACATATGATGAGTATGTCAAAGAGCATCTAACATAGCTAGAAAAGGCCAAGAGAAGAGAGTAGCAATAGGTGAGCTGGAGACTGAAAGAGAAGCCTCAGCATCACTCAAGTTGGAAGCAAGCGGCCATGCAACAAAGCATCAACAAGAAACCCGAGAGCTAAAAGAACAGCTTGAAGCTAAGAAAGGAGAAGATATAAAGTGAGAAGCAAGGCTGGCTGAGGAGAAATAGAACCTCATGAGCTTACAACGACTTAATGAGGAACTAGCAAAGTTGTATGAAGAGCTGCAAGGAGATATGAAAAACATCATGGATGCCATGGAGGGGCTAGAGGTAGGAAGAGAAGAGAGGGCACGTAGATATAAAAAAGAAATAAAAGACTTGAAGAAAAGGACTGCCCTAGAGTTGGAGGAACATGAGAGACTAGAAAGGGAAATCAAATGCTTGGAGAAAGAGAAAGAAGAAACTATCGAAGAAGTAACCCAAGGGCTACAAGAAGAGCTAGAAAACCTAGAACAAGAGGTGGAGGAAATAAAAACCATGGCTGAATATGAAAGATAGTGGCATTTAGGAAGCCAAGAAGCCCACACGCAAAAGAATGAAGATCTATCTAAAAGGCTGCCAGAAACTTCCATGCAACTCTCCGTGGCGCAACAAGCCTAGAAGATAGCCGAGGAGCAGCTGAATAGCCGAAACAAGGAAAAAACACACATGTTGGAAGTATGGAATGAGCAACAAAAAGTGGTAATGATGTTGTCTCAAAGCATGGAGAAGGGCAAGGAGGAATTAAACGAGAGAGCCAAATAGTGGGAAGAGCACAACTTTGAACAGGTGCAGGAACTTGCCTAGCGCTTGGCCAGCAAAATGCGAGCGGCTGTTGGCAGAGGCCAGTAGAACCAAAGCCGCAGAAGCAAGTTTAGATGCACAATGGCAAGCCTTCTTAAACATAGTGCTCCATGTAATGCAAGTGGACAACGAAGATTCTGTGGAGAGGACAAGAAAGAAGTTAGAAATGCACCAGAGCCCTGAAGTACGGCTTGCAAGAGCGTGCCCTTCTAACCAACATTGGCCTAACGAGAAAAGAGCAATGCTAGTATTTGAGGCAAGCTGGCCTCTCCACTGATGAGCTGAAGGAGCTAGGTTTTGAGGAGCAGGAGCAACCATATCTACCCCCACCTCTGACCCCACAAGAGCAACCACCAAAGGAAGGACCAAACTTCAAGTAGGAGCCAGAAGAAGAGCAACATGCCCGAGAGCTTAGCCCACCACTATCAGATGTGCCTTAGGAAGATCCAGGAAGGCAGCCAAGTACCCGAGTGCATCATTGTAGCTAAGAGAAGAAGATGAGAATGGGTGGAGCAAGTGCAGTAGAGAGCTAGAGCGCAACCCTGATAGTTTCTTGGAGAGCCCGTGCCACAACACGAAGATTGCTATCCCGCCAACTGGCCCCAAGAACTGAGTATTTGGGAGCAAGGAGAACTCCAAACTTGGTCCTTCAAGCTATCATTCCTCTACCTATGGGCCTTGGACCGAGTCCTACTACCTGTGGAAGTAGTGGATAACATCATTTAAATGGCCAATGAATCAAGGGGTCGAGGAGCGGAGCATAGTTATCACTCGATGGAGACGAGAGGTCCTAAACTGCTTGGTATTTTATGTGGATGATATGTTGATTGCTAGGAGAGTTCATGATGAGTTGAATGCCTTGGAAAGTCTGCTCAAGAATAGCTTTGAGATGAA
The DNA here is from genome assembly GCF_053477565.2 of Lygodium microphyllum. Taxonomy (NCBI): domain Eukaryota; kingdom Viridiplantae; phylum Streptophyta; class Polypodiopsida; order Schizaeales; family Lygodiaceae; genus Lygodium; species Lygodium microphyllum. Next base: position 77,711,708 of record NC_141162.1, read on the forward strand.
GGACATTGGGCATGCCTCGCATATTCTTGGCATGTGCATCACATGAATCGCTCTAAGGGGCTCCTTTACTTGTCATAGAAGGACTACATATAGAAGGTCCTTGAGTGCTTCCATATGCAAGATGTTAAGTCTATTGGCTGTCCTTTACCTTCCAATGGGAAGGTTAGTTAGATTAATTGTCCCCCATCAAATGAGCAAAATGCCAAAATGGCCAAGATCCCTTATGCTTCAGTAGTGGGTATTTGATGTATACCATGATAGCCATCGTCCAAACATAGAATTTGCAATGGGATTTGTGGCACACCATATGGCTACACCTGGCCAATGACATTGGAACGCCATAAAGGGTATCATGAGGTACCTGAAAGGCATTGCAGATATGAACATTTGCTATGGTGGTCAAGATACTATAGTCATGGGTTACATTTACTCTAAGTATGTAGGACATGCATATAGTAAGAAGTCCACCTCTAGGTATGTCTTCACTTTTGCTGGAGGTGCTATTTTGTGGATGTCCATGGTGCAGAAATACATGGCCTTATCTACTATTGAGACAGAGTACGTTGCAACTACTAAGGCTTATAATGAGACTTTATGATTAGGCCATCTGGTATTACTATTACTCCTACACTACATTTGGATTCTATGAGTGCTATTCAGTTGGCCAAAAATTTGGTCTTCCATGCAAAGATAAAGCACATTGAGGTTCACTATCACTTTATTAGGGGGGTGGTAGAGGAAAATCTGTTGAGCTTGTTGATTGACGAGAATCTTATAGATCTGCTCACTAAAGTCTCTCAAAAGAATGTTTTGTCTTCCTTAGGAAGATGATGGGCGTAGGACAAGATAACATCTACTCCTCATCTTGTTGTACTTTATGTACATTTGTACTTTCTTACTTTTTGTTATTCTCTTATCACTAGAGGCACATTCACCTTTAAGTAGGAGGTTATTGGGGGTAAAGGCGTTTGTGCCAATGCTGCCTTGTATTTGCTTCACACATCGTGACTGTACACTTATACACTCCAAGTAGTGGGTGCCCATCACTATCACATTATTCTTTATTCTTTCAATGACTATTGAATAAGGGAAGGTTGATTACACATTGTGATTGTTGGAATTCCCACATATAGTGTCTCCTTCTTTCTTACTCTCTTGCTCCATCTACCATAGCTCTTGCTTTCACTTGTGTGCTTCCACTCGAGCTCTACCTTTTAGTCTTTTGTCATCCAAATGTACTTATATGTACATATTGTACTTCTCTCCTCACTCTAAGTACATTTGCCTTTATGTGGGAGGTTGTTGTGGGTTAAAGTCTACTTGTATTTACCTTCTTATATGCAATGCTTACACACTTGTACATTTTTGTAGGTGGAAACTGCCCACCATCACTGCTATATTCCTTATTCTTTACTATTATAGAATAATAAAGGGAAGGCAAGTCACAAATTGTGATTATTGGAAGTTTCCACACAACAGTCTTGCTCTCTCTTGTTCAACCCTCCATACTCTTGCTCTTGCTTCCACTTGTGCCCTTCTTTCTCACTCTTGCTCACCCCTTCCACTTTGGCTAATCTCATTCTCTTTTGGTAATTTCTACTTCTGAGAACATCGTGAAGTTATGTGATTGGATTGGTTGTAGCTTTAGCAAACTATCGTTTCATAAGGTTGGATTATTCCTCGTCCCCTCCCACATCCTAATATCTTGATGGGTATTGGATAGTAGTCCATAAGGATGAGGTGCCTCTAGCTATCATGGTAGAAAAAGGGGTTAGCGTACTCGTCTTCCACCAAATCTTTAACACAATGCAAAGGAGCATCACTAGGAGGATGAGCAATTATTAGCCTTGATGGTATAGGGTTCTTGAAGGATTGATTTTGGCTTGAGGTGCTAATAGCCTTTCGTCTTGTGGAGTAGGTAAGCTTAGATGGGGTTTCCTTTAGCAGGGCATTTATTGCTTGAGTTACTATAATAACCAATGTTGGTTCTTGAGAATCTAGATAAAGTTGCATTGTGCACGAAGTGCTTGCATTTACTTCATGGATGATTTTATATCGAGCATTTTGAGGGGAGGTGATCCCCCACTATAGTGTGTGCATTGCATGCTCTACTTATAAGCTCATGGTTGCTTTAGGGCTTCCATAAATTTTAGAACCTCTTGTTGTTATCTTTTGATGCCGCATATGAGGTTGTGTGTTGAGTTGAGGTCTATCTTATCTTGACTAGATTGAGGATTATATTAGGGCCCTTAGCTTTTCTTATCCCTACTCCTTTCTTTATGGAGGTTGTTGGTCAAAATATCCTCATCTAGAATGCTATTGATATTTGACTAGTCTAACACTGGGAGTTGCCTACCATAGTCATGTAGATCTTTTCATCTCACATTCCCTTGATGAAAGATTTGGTGATAGTCTTAGTTATCGATCTTCTTACTAGTGGAATTTGTTTATTATGAAGACTCCAAACTTTGGAGATGTAGTCCCTCGTGCTCTCCTCTTCCTATTATTCTATATTTATGAGTGAGACAATGAGGTTATCCCCATATATAGCTTCTATGAATTACTTAACAAAGAGAACTTCTCAATGGCTTTGAGGCCAATAGGTTCTACCATTTTTGCCCAAGCACAGTCCAAATGGTTATACCTACCTCGAGTCACTAGTGATGTTGTTAGCCTCAAATGCTTGTCTGAGTTACTCAATGAAGCTGTAAGGGTCATCCTATGCTCTATATTTGTTTATTCATTTGGCAATGAGAGGAATCTTTGTTTGATCTCTAACTCTTGGCATGTTTTCCATTCTTTTCAGTAAAGTTTGTGCTAATCCTGTTTTGAGCTAGAGTATGTTTGAATGACTGAAGAGTCATCGTTCAACCTTGGAGCTACTGCTCAAAGCTCCTTTCTCCTCAAATCTGAACCTCTTTCCTCCATTTCCACCTTGCATCCATGTAGGGGAAGGTGAAAGCCATGTGGTAGTCACTTTATGGCAATAAATGCCTATTGTGCCACGCCGTCTAGCCACCGTGTCAGAACAAGATCTAGTGTACTCTTGTTTTTTTTAATGTGAATAATAATCGATATTTCTATCATGAATATATACAATGCATTGCTTAAATGTTAGAGGTAGGATAAAAAGATGCTTAACATGTCACACTTTAGCTCTCTTAAAGAGCTTGAAACAAAAATTGAGAATGTGATATTTTTTTCCAAAGCCTTCTCAAAAGCTCTGGGACTTATCTAACTATGCTACCAAAAAGAATATTTGTTTCAATCTTGACACTCTTAGCCATGCTCACCTAAATTTAGTTCTTCCAAATAGTTTTGATGGCGATGTCTCTAATGACATTCCACACTTTTGGTGACTCTTCATTGAATCTCCCTTTATCACCAAACACAGTTGTCTTCATCCTCACATTAGCATTTAGACCAACCACATCCACCAACCTTACCACCTTCTTCCAAATAGCTTGGGCCATCGTACAATAGGATTGTTGCCTTCACTCTTAGGCACATTGGCCACAAAGGTGCCACCTAATGAATTTGCGAATGTGGTCTTTGGTGCTAAGCTTCTTAGAGCAAATCTTCTAGAGCAAGGTATTAAGTTTGTTTGATGGGTTGTTCACCCAAATCCTTCTCACCCTAAGCCTAATACCTTCCAATGCTCTCTAGGAAGTGAGCCTTTCTACACAGATTACAACTCAACAAAGTTTTAGTTCCTAGTCTTGCTAGCAACATAGTCACTAGGGATGCTCCGCAACAATGGTATCTATGAGTTGCTTGTGAGAAGCTCGCTCAACATGAGGCCGCCTTCAAGTGCTCTTTCCCTCTCAACATTGGGTCCTATCTTGCTTCCATTAGCAAGCGTGCTAAAACTCACGGGACCTCTCTATGAACATTGGTTTATACTCCTAAAATATGTGAGGATGTGACGATACTATGCACATTTGTTTATACCTTAATATTTGAATCACTCTTAAACTTGAGCCCAAGCAAAAGCTAAGATGTGCTCCTAAGGATATTCTCTTGATCGTTCCTGCTGCGGAAGGAGATGGAAACCTCCCTGCGCTATAGCAAGGAACATAAGCAGCTCTACCTCCATGCCAAGGAGAGTTTCCTCATTGACAGTGCCTTCTTCCTTAAGGTATTTTGCTCGCTCTGTTTCTGTGTGTGGCTCTATGTGGAGAGAGAGAGAGAGAGAGCTACATCTTGAACTCGTAACGGCAAATCAGAATTGTCCCAACATATGCATTTGCAGCTGTAAGTTAAAGAATCGCATTAACCAACAACGCATCCACTTTTCATGCAATGCGTGGGGATAGACCTCGAAGCCACAGCAGCATTCGGGACTCATGGCCAGTTTCTCTGCATGAGAGCTTAATTCTGAGAAGATTCAGAATTTAGTTGATCCTACACCCATGAATGACGGTATGAATTTTGATACTCATCTTTTAGGCCCTTGACATTAATGACGGGAAACGGGCATAAAATCGAGCTAGGAGCTTCATCAAAACTTGCAAAACTTTCGATTGAGTAAAATAGTTTCTCCTCAGCTCAGCATTTTGAGTCAGTTCGTCAGCTATTCTCATTCGACTCGTTGGAAGGCAGGCGTGTGAGTCCTCTAATATCTCAAAGGTACTGCATCCCTTGGCATCTGGTACTGCAAAGGCATTACTTTACAGGGCCATTCAGATTCAGATTGGGCCAACAATATCGACATGAGGTGCTTACATGGAGGATATTGCTTCAGCCTTGGCTAAAGACTCATTTGTGCTCCAGCCTAAAGCAATCCACAATCATAGAATCTTCAGTAAAGATAGAGTACCGAGCTTTATAGGAGGTTACCTGGCAGCTATTGTATCTTCATAGGCTTCTTTAGGAGTAAGGGCATGTAAAGAAATGGTATGGCAAACATAGAAATGTAAATGTATCCAAAGACACGGACAACACAATCTATAGAATGCTGAATGCTAACGAATGAATAATGAGTGTGAAGATGATACAATTAGAAGGCCTTGAATCTTTGTCTCTCTAGGATCAGGGAAGAGGTGGTTGGAGTCAGTGTTGGAGTGTGTCATACTTGAACGGATCCTGAAAATGCAGAAAAACAACAATCTGATGAAGTTTGAGTGACAATGCAAATTGGCTGAAAATACAGAGTGATGGAGAAGATGATTGAGTCAGCAGCCGAATGTATCCAACAGGCAGGCAATCAGCAGGTTGGCTGTCGTGGCAGAAAAGGATAGGTGTAGCAGCTCCAAGAAGGCCTCTATCTGTGAGAACACACATCGGGAGAGTAGGCCACAGCAGAGGGAGATTTGGAGGGCTGGGCAGCCTGCTGACGCAGCAAACACAGCAACCTAGATCAGGTTGTCAGGCAGCTGATGGTGACGAATTGCTGAAGAAGAGTCTCAACTGGCAGGCGTCAGCTGAAACCTGAAAATGCTGTCGACAAATGGTGGGAAATCAGGTCACCTAGATGTGGAAGGACTGTAGGCAGCAGGGGCAGCACTCAAACGAGCTTCACAAACTGGCAATGTCCTGTAGAAAGGGTGTGGGCAGCAGTAGGCAAGGAGAAGGCTGAAGGTGTGCTTTGTTAGAATAAAAGATTGACGGGTGCACAAAACACAAGACTCCTATGTATAGAGGATTGGGGTGCATTTGTCCTACTGTAAAAAATAAGGCATTTGTTTTTGGTAATTTAGCAGTAATTACTTTTTGGGAGTGTTTTTAAGGAGACTAAATTTGTGGTTAATGCACCGTAATCATGTTTGAATGCAGACCCTAATATTAGTGGCTTAACACCATTCTAGCTTGAAAAGGACTGTGCTCAAGATGGTGTGCAATCACACCTTCATGCTGTTTTCATAATTGAAAGACCAAGGCATCGTTTGATGGGTGCATGTCAGCTACCCAAGTACCTACCAAGACTAGAGCAGAATGGATATCTAGCCCTACTTAAAAGGTCGTACTTTTTTTCCTTTTTTTTTTTTTCTTTGGATGGCTCTTAGTGACAATAGGGGGGAAATTCAAACATCGTCCATAAATAGAATTTGTGTTAAGGCATGCCTAGGGTGACGAGGTATAGCCAAGTTAAAAGCTGCCATAAATCTACCATAGTAGACTACCTCGCGAATATAATGGATCCAGGTCAACTGCTCCTTTGACAAGGTAAAAGACGAACATGCTTACAAAATGCAAGGAGTTTTCATCCTTGGATGGGCACTTGCAAATACAAGATTTTGATATCATTTCTTGTATTCATGTTGGTCATCTCTTGATTGTGAGTTTGCCAGAGTTTGATGGAGACAAAGGAGCTCTGATAGTCTTCAATGCATTTGCATTTCCATTTCCATGTCCAGCTTTGTTAGTCTATGTGTAGTTGTGTTCACACCTTTAGGGCTGATTGCATTTAAGTGTTGCCATGTGGTAGCGTAGCATGGTTGGCCAGTTTTGAGTGCCTAGATCAGGTTGTGTGATTTTTACCCTCACTGACTGTTGATTAGCTAGTTTCGGATGCATCAACTTTATATTGTTGCAGCCTCTTCAGTCTGCTATTATGAGCAGTTGCCAACACACCCTCGATCAGCCTGCTGTTCTTTCTTTCTTTCTTTGTTAGCCTGTTGCGGTGCCCCCATGGACACATACCAAGTGCATGTAGGGGTTGATCATGCCAGCTTTGTATTCAACATCCATTTTCAGATCAGTTCAATCCCATTCCTTCATTCTTTGCGTTTTTTTCTCGTCTCTCTTCCCTTCTCTCTCCATGTTTGTGATTCTCTTTCATTGTGCACTTACATGGTATCATTGATGATCAAGAGGAACTACAGCTGCCCCAAAGAGGAGACAACACCAAATTGTTGATTCATGGATCAGTTTTGCTGCATTTACAGCTCCTACCATGAAGGTGAAACACAACTTTTTAGGCGATGTTTTGGACTCCGGCCTTGACAAGTATTCTACAATTGGCTGTCACTTTCCTTTAACACTTATAGCAGTCCTTTTATTCATAGCCACTAAGGATGGGGGGTGGGGGATGTGGGATGGGGATGGGGATAAGGGAAGGTAAGGGACGGGGACCTAAAAATTATATGTTAGACATAATTGAAATAGTGTATAAAGAATTTAAACAAATATGATACCTTAGCTTGGAAACCCTTTATAAAATGCCACATAAAACAATACACGAGCCATGAAAGTTGAAACACAAGTGAATACTCAAATTGAAGACTAGAAGTGACAATGCCAAATGGTAACTGAGAGATATGACATAATGACTGAAGTCCAACGATAAGCACTAAACATTGACTACTTGGACCAAATGGTGAATGGGCACTAGGCTCTAGCCATGCAAATTATTTCTGAAAATTGCATTTAGAAGGCTGTCAAGTGGCAATCTTTCCTGTGTAAGCTAAGGGAAGGCTGGCTGAGTGGGGCTGGTCAAGGCTGATTCCAGCAATTGTTTGAACTGAGCAGGAGGAGAGAGTGCTGTAGCAGGCACTGACAGATCTAGGGCAATTCCAGCCAGCCAAGGAGGCTTCCAGAGCAGGTGACAGCTCCAAAGGGGTGGCCGACTGCTTTTGGACTAGGTGACATCATTTCTGGAGGTACTAGGCAAGTGGAGATAGTGGTAATTGCTGTCCTACAACAAGAGACAATGGGTTTGGCAACAAGTTGAAGATCTTCTTTTTCTTCAGCCTCCTCTTTTATCTACCAATCATCTCTCAGCAATTCTCAGCCTTTTCTAATGGAAGAAATTGCTGCTGAAACCCTAATTTACAGCAGCAATTAGGGTTTCTTAGCCACCTTGAGATTCGTGCGCATTCATTGAAGACCATGTACTTGGTGTAGCAGAGCTGAAGACAGAATTTGCAGCTGATCCAAGGTGTGAGTCCATTGTCCATTTATTGTGACTTGCATGCAAGATATTGAAAACCCAATTGTGCTCGGATGGAAGCTCAATCTGGTAGATTGCCTTATTTTGTCAGTTTGTCATCTCTTGGTTGTGAGCCCTAGTCAAAGTCAGATAGGAAGATTTGGAGCTCAGACTTTGTTCTCTCTCAATTTTGCGTGTTTCTTAGTTGTGCTGCCTGTTTGGATGGATGATTTCCATCCCCCTAGAGTGACTGCGATTTTTTCCTAGACTGGAGTAAATGTAATTGGGCTGCATTTACGGCATCGATTGCAGCAATTGGCCAGTTTTCTGCATTTATGGCTATTTATAGCCATGCTCAGTTGGCTTTCATTCATCTCTCTCTTTGTCGCACAGGTGCTCCGTTGGGTGCCTGCAGTCTACTCCGTCTCCATTGTGGATAGTAGGCGGAACAGTCTCTGCCTTTGTCACCATCATTGCCACTGTCTTTGTCACCGTCGAAGGTGCTGTCATCATTTATGCAGCCTGATTTGGTGCCGTCACTGACACCTTGAGCTACGTGCAAGGATTGATCAATCCCCATTGTACTCAGCTTTCTTTTTCGTTCAGTGTAGTTCATTCTTCTCTTCCTACTTTCTCTTCTTCTCTCCTTTTCTCTCCTTGTTTGTGATTCTCTTCCATTGTGCAATCTCACATGGTATCATTGCCTACTATTCACTGCTGTAAATACAAATTTTTAGGCGGGACATCCACAACTCTTCTTTTGTAAATTGTAGGTGTGGTTGATTTTTCCTCCGTCAGGCTCTTGTACAACAAAATGCAGCAGCCTTTGTGTGTTTGCAAGTTATACGAAGATGTGTGATCCCTAGCTCCAAGCCTTCCATAAAGGATCACATCAAATTGGAGGACATGAGGGGTGAGCTTGCATTCCTTGGGAGGACTACATCTTTGCAAGATATGACAATGATTCTCCTGACTTGGTTGCTATCTCCAAAGTTCGATGTGTTCTATACTAGCCTTCTTACATGGAGGATTGGAGAGAAACTTCTTTGGGAGGAGCTTGCCTTGCTACTCTTGGAGCATGATGAGCGGCTTAGAGAGACGAGTTAGCAGATCTAGCTCTAGGAAGGCTTTTATAGCAAGTTCAAGAGGAGGAAAGCAAAAGGTGAAACCAAAGGCAAAGAAACAAGATGATAAGAAAGAGAACACGAAGGATACTTAGAAGAAGCCCAAGTGCTCAATTGTGGGAAGAGCACATATCTAGAGGAGAAGTGTTTGTAGAAATACTCCCATTTGAAGCCCAAGTGCCCAATTGTGGGAAGGGCATACATCCGGAAGAGAAGTATTGGCAGAAATATCCCCATTTGAAGCCCAAGGAGGGGTCTAAGGAATCGAAGGCTATGCTAGCTACCACTAAGTCCGTTGTCTTTGCACGTGTTTGAGTAGGAGGATACCGATCTTGCTTCTTCCATCATAGAGAATCCTTGGCTCGTGGATAGTAGGGCTTCTTTCCACATGACCTATCGACAAGATTGACTTTAGGACATGAGTTCTAGAGGGTGGTCCGTCACCGTTGATAATAATTCATCTATACTCATTCATGGTGTGGGAACCATTTCCCTCTTGCTGGATCGGCAATATTCTTCCACCAGAGTTCTATATGTACGAGAATTGGGTTTTAACCTATCGTTTGTTCATGGACTTGCCCAACTGGGTACTCCAGTTGTTTTTACCGAGGATGTTCACGGTGTGGGAACCATTTCCCTCTTGCTGGATTGGCAACATTCTTCCACCAGAGTTCTATATGTACGAGAATTGGGTTTTAACCTATCGTTTGTTCATAGACTTGCCCAACTAGGTACTCCAATTGTTTTTACCGAGGATGCAATGACCGTTGAGGATGATTTTATAGGAGTGGTTCTTTGGACAAGTACATAGGAGGGTGGGCTTTATACTCTCATAGGCCTTGCTGCATGAACTTCCCATGAGCTAGAACTCCTTTGGAATGCTTGATATGGGCACCTCAACTTTGATGCTATTGAGTAGGCTTCTTGAAACAAGATGGAGGGACTTTCCGATCTCCCTCCTATTCACACTCTATGCCTTGTTAAGCTAAATAATCATTTGACTTTCGTTAAACGGCCTCAAAACTCAAGTTAATTAATGAATTGTGTAACAAACCTTTTGTATATCAACTGTTACAAAGACATATTGGCTCAACGATTTCAAATTAATTTGATGCTCATGTATTTTGAAAGGTGATTTGAATTATTTAAGTGTTTCAAAATATGATTAAATGTTTATTTTTCTATTTAAGGGTGGTCAATGGCCAGAACACCCTCTGATTGTACTTGGGTTATCATTTACTTGGGTCATCATTGACGAGATGCCCAAGAGAAATTAAAAGTTTAGTCGAGCGGTGAGATTGACTAGAAAGCTCAGATGACTAAGACTTTTTCATTTAGATAGTCACATTGACTAGAAGCCCAGATAACGATGGTTTTAGAAAGTGAAATTGGATGCTCATGTGTTGGGTGTAAAGGCCCTTTTGCTACTCTTGTGCATATATTTATTTGTACATGTGAACACACCCTTGTGGGTGTAAGTGTACCGTACCGTAAGTATAAATACATTCTTTTATTCTTTGTGTGTACCACATTGGTACACACCCATCTCAAATCTCCACTCTGTGCACTCTCTATTGCTGAATACACCTCCTTTGATGTGCACACTACATGAGTATTACTCGCACCCTTCAAATTGGTATTAGAGCTGCAGCAAGAGTGTGCGCGCTTCTCGAGGATTGTACGGGTCATTCTTTGCATGCGTGCGAGTAGACAGGTAAGTTGTCACTTTAGCTGCAGGTGGATTTAGGCAGGTGATAGGGTAGATCGGGACCAGCACGCGACAGTTAAGCGGTACCAGGGACATGCTGAAGGCACCAAGCATAGGTTGTCGGCATTAGTCGCAGGGCATGAACAAGTTTGCGACGACTAGGCGTAGGCCACGAACAACACGCGACTGCAAGTGACTGCTCCTGCAACAACTGCAGCACGTTCATCAGTTTTTATTCATCACTTTTTTACTTTATTATTTTCTACAATCTGCCCCTTGCTCATTGACAGGGGTTCGTGCACATAAGCACAGTGCTCAGATCTGTGCAGATTTATGCCTGAAAATTTGGGGCTTTTCCTAGATTTGATGCTGGTCATGTATAATAGTGACATCTGACCCAGAAATTGCAGACATTGTGCGCATTTGCTTTGGAAAATTTGGGGCTTTTCCTATACAAGTGAAAATTGTTCAGCTGAGCCAATTTCACTGTAATTTGTGCACATTTGGACCCCGAAATTTGGGAGTTTTGTAGAATTTGTGAAATTTTTGCAATATTTCCCCGTATTAGACACTCAAGATGATGTATTAATGCAATTGGGGCAGATTTATTGCAAAAATTTTGGGGCTTTTCACATTGGTGATGCATTTTGAGCCAATTTGTGCTTTGACAATGAAATTACAGCAGATTCACTGCTGAGTGGGAGAAATTTGGACTTGGGATGTATCAATTGTTGTAAAAGGGCAGCTTCTCTTGGTATATGTATTGCTGAATGCTCATTATGCTGTGAAACAGCGGTACATACAGCACTTGGGTTATTGCATTTGGGCGTTACGATGGTGTATTATTGAAGTGGGAGCTGTCATTTATATATATGCATTAGATATGATTCATGTACATGCTGTAATCAGCTCTTGGGACTGAAATTGCACCAAAATATCTGCTTCTTGGACACCTTTGGAAGTTCAAGTGTGTGTACTTGCTGTTATATTCAGCAACCTTGCTATTGGCTGAAAGTATTCAGCATTTTATTCCAGCTTTTTATTGTTGAAGATGGCTGGTAGTGCATCTACATCTGACACAAAGAATCTTTTTGAGATTTGTAAATTTGATGGCAATGGCTTTGATCTTTGGAAAGATTGTATGTAGGATACACTCTTTCTAAAGGATTGTGATGATGCTTTGGCAAAACATAAGCTTGTTGCTTTGTCAGATGAGGATTGGGAATGGACACCATACACTTGACTCTTGAAAATTGTCAGGAATTGATTCTTCATGAGTTTAGGTATGTACCTGGCATTAAAAAGAGCTTGCTTTCTGTTGGATAGCTAGACATCAGGGGTTACTTCACTATCTTTGGTGGTGGAATGTGGAAGATATAGAAAGGATCTATGCTAGTCACTAGAGGTGGTAAAAAGGGGACTCTTTATTTTCTTCACTGCAAGACACTTCTTGGAAAGGTTGTTATAGTTGTAGAAGTGAAGTGACACATGGAGTTATGGCACAATCATCTTGGACACATGAGCCAAAAGGGTTTACAGGTATTGTCTTTACTTGGAAGAGTTGATGTGAAAAACTCAAAGCTTGACTTTTGTGATGACTATGTTTTGGGAAAATGTGTAAAGAACTCATACTCTCATGGAGCCTCTAGAAAGGCATGTATTTTCGATTTAGTCTATTTTGATGTATGTACCATGCCCATAAAAACTCATAGTGGTTTCTGTTATTTTGTGTCTTTTCTTGATTACCATTCTAGAAAGCTATGGGTTTACTTGCTTAAGCAGAAAAGCGAGACATTGGACGCCTTTAAAAGGTTTCATGCATTTGTTAGTACTGAAAAGGGTTTAAAATTAAAATGCATAAGAACAGACAATGGGGGAGAGTATATATTTAAAGAATTCAATAAGTTTTGTGATATCAATGGGATTAAACGGGAGCTTACAACTCCTTATCTAATCTCTTGTAATCGTTTTGGAAAGAGACATTTAAAACCGCGGTGCATATTTACAACCGATCTCCACATCGTGCACTTGAAAGTGGCATCCTTGAAGAGGTTTGTTCTGGCAAATCTACTTCATATGATCACTTAAGGGTCTTTGGCTGTGAATGCTATGTACATGTACTTGCTGAGAGTAGAACCAAGCTTGATATGAAATCCCACAGAGGTATCTTCATGGGTTATGGAGATGAAGGTGAAATGGGTTATAGAGTTTGGGTTCCAAGCATGAAAAAGGTACTACGCAATCGAGATGTGGTATTTAATGAGTCAAAGCTGTTGAAAAATACCACATCTAGTGATTTAGACAAAAAGAAAGTGAAATGTCAGCATGATCAGTTATCAGCCACACTGAAAATTCAGCTCCATTTGATGCTGGTTATGATAATCAGTGTATCATCATTGAGCTAGATGACAATGGGCAGCAAAGAGATGCTGAAAATCAGCTTGGGCAATAAAATCAGCACATTGAAAATGAATTACAGTAGCCTGAAAATGTATTACAACAACCTGAACATATAGTTCAGCCACCAAGTAATGAGGTCATTTACATTCCTTTGGATATGGATCCATTGCCTGATTACATAGATTATTGGGTGAGAAGGTCTACACGTGTCAGGAGATCTATACAGAGGTTTGATCCCTCTTTGGACTACATTTTACTCAGAGATGAGAGAAAGCCTCTCACATATAAAGATACATTATCATGCGAGTTAAAGAAAAAGTGGGAGGTAGCTATGCAGGAAGAAATGAAATCTTTGTATTAGAATGATACTTGGGATTTGGTTTCATTGCCCAAAGATAGGAAAGCTATTTCTAACAAATGGATCTATAAAATCAAAAGTGTGGATGGCAAACCCAAATACAAAGCCAGGCTTGTGGCTAAGGGTTATACAAAAAAAGAGGGGATTGACTTTCAAGAAGTCTTTTTACCTCTTGTCAAAATGACCACTCTTCGGGTTTTGTTTGCTATTGTAGCATCTATGGATCTTGAACTTGATCAGATGGATGTTAGAACTGCATTCTTGCATGGTGATTTAGAAGAGGAGTTGTACATGAAACAATCAGAGGGCTTTGTTATGCTAGAAAAGGAGCACTTGGTGTGTAGGCTTAAGAGAAGCTTGTATAGTTTAAAACAGGCTCCTAGACAAGGATATAAAAAATTTGATGCCTTCATGCTCTCACATGGGTTTAAAAGGATGGATCCAAAAAAAGTCAAGGCTATTGTAGAATGGCCAAAATTGACTAGTGTTCATGAAGTTTGAAGTTTCTCGGGATTATGCTCTTATCACAGGAGATTCATTACTTGCAATGGTTGCTGGACCATTGCATGATTTAACTAAGAAAACAGTGGCATTCTGGTGGACAAAACTAGAGAAGGAAGCCTTTAAAGCTCTGAAGTTCTATATCAGCTAAGGACCTATTTTGATTATATCTAATTTGTCGAAACCTTTCATGTGGAATGTGATGCTTTAGGAGACTGCATTGGTATAATCTTAAACTAGGAAGGGCATGCAGTTGCTTATGCAAGTAGAAGGTTGCAAAATGTAGAAAAGAATGATATTACCTATGAAAATGAGTTTATGGTGATTATTCAAGCTTTAAAAGATTGGAGACACTATCTTTTATGTGGAGAATTTCTCATCAAGACGGATCATGACAGTTTGAGACATTTTCTCAGCCAATCAAAGATTTTTGAAAAGCATATTCGATTGGCTAATTATTTAGCTTAGTTTAACTTTTAAATACTACATATTCTTGGGAAGAAAAACAAGATAGCTGATGCCTTGTCAATAAAACCTCAGATTTATGCTATGTCCATGTTTTATCATACAGATTTCACTAGTATGAGGGACATGTATGCTTTTGATGAATATTTTAAAATCATCTGTGAGAGTTTAGAACTTGGAAAAAGAGCAAACTCTTATGTTATCAAAGATGGATTTGTTTTGATGGATAATAAGTTATGTGTTACTAAAGATTTCATGTGCAATGAGCCTTTCTTCTCGGATAGGGTGGTAAATAACTTAATTAAATATTAATTATAGCAAGTATAAAAATCACATAAACTAAAAATGTACACTTTACCACTTTAATAATCTTAGACATTGGACACCCTATCGGCCCCAAAATTGGTGCCCCTTGGGATATTTCTTTATTTTATATTGCAAATGGAAGGAGTACAACTAAGATTCATTGATCTCCTCTGCTAATCCAAGTGCCTCTTGTTGTCAAAATTGACCAACAAGCTCTAAATCAATTTACCCCTTGATTTGCTTGGGGATTGGCCTTCACCTTGAAAGACAAACTCAATCCCAAATTTGATATTGGCTGGTTCGCCTCTTGAATCTCCCTAAAATTCCTCAATTTGAGCTGCTAGAATTCAAGTCCTAGGTCCTTAATTTTGAGCACACACCCGATGTGGTTGTCGAACCCTTGTTTTTGCTGTAAATTAAGATTTATAGCAGAGATTGACTGAAATCTCTTTCTCTAATGGCTCAAATTGTTGGAAAATGCTAAGATAACTTAAGAGATGGTTGGGGGATGAGAGAGAATGCTGTAGAGAGAGAAATTTTGGAGTTTCATCACTAGAAACATTGAATAACTGCTGTTGCTCTGCTCAAACAGCCATGGAAGCTATTAGCTACAACTTGGGATCACCCGAAAGATCGTTGCTCCATCCTATATGTTGTCATTTGTACTAGAAAGACCTTGTGCTGCTATCACTTGCTCTTGGAGGGCTCTAAACTGCTGTCACATGCTGTAGGACTGATTCTTAGTGGCTGCAAATCACATTAGCAGCCTCTCCTTGTACTTTGACAGTCTCCTTCTCTCCCACAATGTTTGGAATAGACTCCACCAGCCCCTAAAAACGTTTTTTCCACTTCCATGGGCAAGTTTTGCCAAGTGATAGTCTTCTAATCCCATTTTCTAGCATTATCTAGCTTATTAAATTAATTTTTAGAATATTACTTTTGAAAATTAATCTAATAATTATTCTAGTGCTCAAAAAATTAATTTCACCAACCAATAATTAAATTGGCTAGGCCAATTTGTCTTCCAAGTATCCTCGAGCAGTTATTAGCCCTTAGATCGGCATTAATCAATTATGGCTCTAACTTGAAAGCATCAAGGTAAAGCTACAACAACTGAGGATGGTCTGCCAAGCCATCCTCCATCCATTTGGCATCCATTGGTAAATAATTGTGAAATTTCACTTAGTACCTTCTGGAAACCTTATCCCTTATCTTCCTCTCTTTGCGTGCCAAAATCTGCTATGATTTTCAGCTTTATTTTGAGGTTTACTCTTTTTCTCAGCCTTGGCCTCAGTGACGTGTGGCTTGGCATCACATCTTGGAATCCTACATCCTTTCCATGCAGCAATGTGTCAGCTGTAGTAGCAGTTTCTATAAGTTGAGACATGTTGGAAACAGTGGACTTAATGCAAAAATCCCGAATATTCTTTGGCAATCCACAAATATACTTCTCTACTTGCTCATGGAGGGTACTGTGCGATAAGAAGTATCTGGCAGCAATGCATCCCAAAACTTCTTGTGCACCATAGAAAGGCGCAAACTTCACACTTTGGCCATCTTCATCATAGTCCTTCGGTAGACCTATGGGAGTCATCATAAATAGGCTGCTGCAAAAAGGGTGCATTTGCAATATTTACATGATAACCAACACTATCAAATGCTCCTACATGACCGGCACCAAATCCTTTTGCTCCAACAATCCCTAGTGATGTAGATACATATCCTTATGGCTCGCTTTGTGCCCCAGGCATCATACCTAAGCTGCCGTACATGGGATTAGGCATTCCACTTGCATTACCCAGATACATTGGGTGTTGTGAGCCATGCATTGGCTGTTGCATACTATAGTAATTTGAGCCATACATCCCCATATGCGGTGCCTGTCCAACCATAGCATGAAAAATGGTACCACCACCAAAGTATCCTTGCTGTCCGATGCTTGCATGTGCATAATTACCTTGCTGCCCGTGTTCCCATGGATTGGCACTACCAAGTTGGCCATGCATTTGCACTTGTTGCTCCATGGTTACCAACTATTTGTGCTCATCAGGCATTTTGGGCTCTTCTAAAGAAGGGTTAGGCATTTCCTTCGGTTCTTGTGGTTGTCTCGAAGCTGTAGAAGGTATCTTCTTCTCTTTGCCTTTACCGTCCTTCCTTGGGGCATTCACGAATCGAGAAAATCGGGAATCCTTTGCCAATTCAACAAAAAGATATGCTATTATGTGCATTCGATCCTTGAAGCCAATATCGAATTCTTCAGCCCTTGTTGGCCATCAACCTCTTTATGAATTGAAGTGCCAACATTTGGGTCATTTCCCACATTTTCAGCTTGCTGTCCAAGCTAAGAACCATCCCAACATTAGTCATTGCATTTTCCCCTTCACCACGTGACTGGCCAAGGAGTGATGCATCCTCTCCACTTGATCCCATATCACCATGTGAAGACATTCTTATCGTAATTCATTGTTGAGAGTAATTTCACTACTAATGCAATAGTCCCAAGCTGCAATCAAGTTCCATGGGCCCACCAATTTGAAGGATTTGATTGTATCCTAGCAATGGGACCATGCAACTGGCCTTTCTTTTGCTGTGCTAAGAAATGTACTTAGTAACTTAAACAGCCCCAAAACATGCTTATTTTAGGCTTATTTTAGCCAAAACCCTAAAATGGGGAGCGGATCGAGAGAGTTAAGTGGGAGAGGATCTAAAACCCTAATTTTCTATAAATTGGCAGCCAGCCCTTCACTCTTCCCTCAATCTCGTTTTTGCAAATTTCAGGTGTTTCAACTTGCTGCCCACACCCTGTTCGAGGAGGACATCTTCTTCGAAGCTGTCCATTGCTGTCTCCATCAGTTGGCGTATGATTTTCAGCCCCCTTCACGCAGTTTGGAGCTGATTTCAGTGAGGTGATTGCTGTTCCTGTGCAGACCTGTTGCGGTACAGCCTGCCACGTCATCACAGTCCTGCTGCCTACGTTTTCAATCTTTCTCTTGCAAGCTGTCCTGCTTGCATTTTTAGTCTTTTTCTCACCTGTTGTCTACGTTTTTAGTCTTTTTATCTCCTTAGACTATCGTGCTTGCGTTTTTAGTCTTTCTCTCTCCTACAGGTTATCTTGCCTACGTTTTTAGTCTTTCTTTCACCTACTGCCTATGTTTTTAGTCTTTCTCTCTCCTCATTGCTGTTTGCGTCAGATCCAGCTTCTCACTGCTACGTTTGCTGGTGTTCAACATCTGGAGGTTGCCTTGCTGCGATTCAGGATTTGTTCGGAGTATGACACACTCTTCAACTCATTACCCTTGCCCTGATTCTTGAGATGCAGGAGTTCGAGGTTTAGTATTCATTCATTGCATAGTGTGTTTGCTGCATGAGCATCGTATTATTAAGTAGTTATATCACTTCGTTTATTCATTGTCTTTGAGTTACCCTAATTCTAATTGTGTTCTTTTTTCAGTATGTGCTTTGTCGTACGGTTTCTGTTTATGTTTTTGTGTTAGGGTATTTCTTAACATGGTATTAGAGCTTGATATTCTCTGAGAAACCTAGAGCTTTGATCTAAAAGCTCTACATAAAAAGCAAGAACAATAGTAGGTTCAAATGACTTCGAACACAACAATACCGATTTAGTCTCCAAGACCAACTATGCTGAGAACCGAGCAAGAGTGGGTTGATTAGCTTGCTCCACAAAGTTTCGACATGGGGGATGACACTTTTGATTACGTGGAAGAACAACTAGGCAAGCTGACCTTTGAAGAATATAAACTGATCATAGCTCATAGATGAAAGAAGATTGAGCTTGATCGAAGGATTGCCCTTTAAGAAAATCTCCTAAATGAAGGTATGCATGAATTTCTCTCTTCAGATTTTGTGCGTAAGTCTGATGATATTGTAGGGTCATCGAGACCTCCATCAGGGATGGGGCCCCCTATTGGAAAACAAGACCGGAAGTATGTTCATTTATTTCATCCACTTCCATCCACTCCGATGCAAGGTACGTTAGATTCATCTTTTGTGCCTTCTTCTTTTACTTCTTTTGCTTTGTAATATTTTGGTAAAGATCACGTGGAAGAAAGAGTAGAGTCTGTTGACTACAGAAAAGATCCTCTTGAGGACCAATTCTTGTATGTTAACACAGTTCATAGGGATTATAAGAAAGAGCGAGGTATCTCTTCTTCTAATCTTCCTTCTTTTCAATCTACTTCACGAAATCAGAATGAATTTGGTGTTTCTTTTTCTTTATTGCATGGTGCATCATCATCTTTACATTTTCATTTCCAATCATTAAATGATAAAAATATACAAAATGCATCTGCACCTTATACATCTCATTTTCAAAACCCACCAATTCCACCACATTCATCCGCTGTATCTCCACTTCCATTCATACCATTTACTTTTCCATTTCAAACACCTTATGTTGCACTGTACATCACATCGGGGGGTTATGGAAACATAGGCACATCCTTTAGGACCTCATTCTTATCCTGCCGGGTGATGTTCCACCTACTTCATACACACTTTCGGGATCATTGCAGCCTGGGTATCCCCCCAATCTCTTCCGCGTGTAGATCAATTGACTCCATAGTTTGCCTCCATGGCTTTTCCTAGTGGACCTTCTGGTCATAGTGTTGTGCCCCAGCCTCACTTTGGACAGGGCTTCCATGTCCCAATGGCTTCACATACACCGGCACCTTATGGAAACATTCATGTTCCAGTGTCTCCGCTTCAATCGGCACTCATTAGACACTCACAATCTACTTCTGCCTACCTATTTTTTTCCCCTCTTTCTTCTTCTTATTAGACATATCCACCTCCACCATCTTACCCTTCACAATCTTATCTCCCACATCCATATTACCCTATCTACTCGACACCTCATGGTTCTAGCTCGTCTTCTGCCAAGCATGCATTTAATGGCAATACTCGTTTTAACGGGTCAAACTTTACTACTTGGTTGAACCTGATGAGACATGTTCTTGACTCCCAAAACCTATGGGATCTTGTATAGGGGTTGAAACCCCAACCCGATCTCGCACTTGTTTTATACGAGATTGTCCACTCATGGAAGGCTAGCAATGCCTCCGCTATTGTTGAGCTGATGCAGGGCTTAATGCCTGAGTTTCATTCTCAGCTTCAGCATTTTGACTTAGCGTCAGAGCGATGGGCACACTTGACTGACCGCTATACGGCTCAGGATGGGACCCGTCGTATTAATCTTGACCATGAGCTTCAACTTTTCAAAATCACTGACTAGGATGACTTAAAAGTCAAGTTGGCTGAGTTTCGGTATCTCCTCGATGAATTCTCCACTATGGGGACTTCTAAGTCCTCTGACGATTAGGTCACATTGTTCCTAAACAAACTCCCTAGGAAATACTTCAATTTTGTGAAAGGCATGATTTCAAAACCTACCATGCCTATATTCTATGAATTTGAGTGCCAGCTGTTGCGTTACGTATGATTGTTCAATCAGTTTCATATGAATTCCTCTTCAGAGGGGGCTCTTGTTGCTTATTCTTAGAAAGGGCAACAAGGGAAGGGAAAATAAAACCAAACCTCCACTTAAAATCAAAATCAAAATCAAAAGCAAAATCAATCCGAGGAATCATAAGGAATATCCCAATCTCTCAAACTTGGGTGGTAGAATGTACCTAAGAAGAATATGTATTGTTAACATTGTCAAAAGGCTGGCCATTTTGACGACGAGTGTTGATCAAAGGCACGAGGCACAACACCAAAATCTAAGTCTCAGACCCCTACCCCTTAGTTGGGCAACCCCCTGTAGGGGAGGCAGGGTGATGGCAAGGGGCAGTTTAAAGGTCAGATTCACATTGCCACCGCACAGCCATCTCAGTCGACAACGTTCTCAACTCCAGAGGGCTTGTTTGACTGGTCTGCAGAGGCCCACATCATCTCCATAGAGACATCAGATATGAGTCTCGTCCATATCTGTGAGTTGCCTCCCGACACGGTTATTGAGAGGCTCGCTTGACACAGCCAAGCACTTCAGCTCCTGTTTGGATTGTGGACAGTGGAGCTACACATCCCATGACTCCTATAGAGGACATATTTCGTACCCGAGCCCCTGCAGCAGGGTGGGTCTGCGTGGGAAACAACTCCTCGGTCAAGATTCATGCACAGGGTTGCGTTAATTTTGCCATTGATAAGGGTCCGGATTTGGCTACGCTAGACAATGTATATCATGTCCCTCAGCTTGGGGTAAACTTGTTATTTGTTCAGTAGCTTTGCTGGTTGGGGCGAGCGGTTTTTTTACAGTGACCGTAGTTGAGATGCTTGACTCTCTAATTGGTCTAGTAATTGCTCGCGGTGAGGCACAGTCTAATGGCCTATACCACATGATACACTTTCTGATTGAGGTTCCTTGTATTAAAATTACAAGATCTCTCTCGACAGATAGGGACGAACAAGTTACAAGATAGTAGTAGACCTCGTACTAGGAGATTACAATGTGACAAGACAACAGGAGTATAATGGAAGATAAGACAAGACTAGATACTATGACTAGACAAGAACTAGAATTGGAACTCGAAGTTACTTACTTGGAGGTCTCGACTCCTTGAGCTCCCAAGACTAGTATTGAAGAGCTCTATGGTGAGCCCCTCCTTTTATAGGTGTTGGAGGGTGGCTAAAAATATTCTAGAATGTTCCATGATGACATCATCGATGATGTAGGCAATGTCATGGCATATCTTCTAGAAGGTTCTACGATGACATCATTGATGATGCATGCGATGGCATGGCATATCTTCTAGAAGGTTCTATGATGACATGACAAGCGTGGGTTTACATGGTTGGCTCCAGGATGTCGTGTTAATGGTGTGTTCACATGGGGTGTGGATTCATATGGCATGAGTAAGAATTAATCCATACACTTGATCATGGCATGTCCATGATAGAGGTCTCCTAGTTCCATTGCTTCTAGGCTTTAGCCACTACATAGAGCCTACAAACATTGAACCTCTCTCCTATTTTCGCTTAGGATATCTCGGATACGACTCTCTTTATGAGTTGTCGCATTGACAGATGGTTAAGGGCCTTCCACACTTCAAGTTGTCTTGAGATATGTGTAATGCTTGTCAACTTGAGAAGTAGTACCGTATTTCATTCTCTCAACAATCCACACATAGAGTTGAGGTGCTTGCTAGGTTGATTCATATTGATCTTTGTGGGCCGACATCTACCGTTGCCTTGAACATGTAGTGCTTCTTTTTGGTAGTGGATGATCATTCTAGATACATGTGGGTGTATTTTCTCAAGCATAAGTTTGACGCATTTACATATTTCTTTGCTTGGGTGTTTAAAACCAGCCTTCCTTCTTGGAATGGGTGGTGATAACCTGATTTAAGAGTTAATTACAGCAATAAATAAATGCACATAAAATGAAATACACACTTTACCATAACATTCTTGGACAATAGACTCCCTGTTGGCCCCAAAACTGGCGCCCCTTGCGGTATTTCTTTAGCTTTCATTCAATTGGAAGGAGTACAACTTGGGATCCTTCAATCTCCTCTTGCTAACCAATTGCTCTTGCTGTCATAAATGACCAGCAAGCCTTTTGGGTCATTTGCCCCTTGATTCACCGAGGACTTCTTCTCCAATTTAACCCTTGGCTGGCCTAATGCTGCCCCAAATCAATTCTGGATGGGTTGGCTCCTGAAATCCCTTGATAATCTTCAATTAACAGCTGTTGATTTCAGTCCCTTGAGTTTTCAATCTCTAGCACGGATCCCAAGGTAGCTACTAAACCCTAATTTCTGTTGTAAATTAGGGTTTACTGCAGAAATTACAGATCAGCCTACCAAAAATGGTTGAGATCTCCTCCGAATGACTGAGAATTGCTGAGAATGGCTGAGCATAGGTTGAAGGAGATGAGAGAATGCTATAGAGAGAGAAAATTTTGAGATTTGTCGCGAAGAACTTATCAAAATCAGTTGTTGCCCTGCTGTACCAGCCCCAAACGGATGCACCAATAACAATAGGAGCATCATAGGCTATGATCTTCAGGAGAAAGTACATCAGCAGCAATTGCCAGCTTCCCAAGGTTAAGAATATGCAATGTCCATCACCAATATGGTCTCCAATGGCTGGGAAATGGCCCCAAAAGCTGGCAGCAACAATCCAACACCTCTTTCCAACAGCTCCAAAATGAAAAAACGAGATTTCCCTCTTCCTTCAGCCCTATTTAACCTTTCCCCCACTTGCATTGGAAAGTTTTGCCAAGTGGCAGCTTTCTTAATCCATTTTCAGCAATTTCCAGCCATTTAATTAATTTTCAGGATTAATTAATTTTGAAAATTAATTCAACCCTTAATCCATGCCCAAAAAATTGACCTTGCCCATCCAAAAATTAATTGGCTAGGCCATTTGCAACCCAAAGTGGTCCCATGTATTAATTGACCCTTGGACATGTATTAATCCATTAATTAATGCCTAGGCCCTAGTGTCACCACTGACACTTAATGGCCAATAATGGTCCTAGGGGCAAACTGATACAAAAATTCACCTAGAATCTAACAAGTGTAACTTGTTACAACTTTTGCCTTTGACACCCATCTTTTTTACAGGGTCCTTCGGCTTCAACTGTGAAAAAGTAACTTGCACCTCATATGTGCAACACATGTGGATCTTTTAATTGCACATTTGATTAATCCTTTAATCAAATGTCAATTAAACATAAGCAAAGCATCCCATCAAGCCACGAACACAAGCGGGAGTGCGAAAGCTGAATGGTTTTCACGTCTGCATGACAGTGTTACTAGTTTTCGGAGTTTCTGTAGGAGCATGACATCTCTCGCTAGCTTACCTCTACCAACCTCCCCTTTTAGAATGGAGTCGTAGAGCATAGGAACTGGTCCATCTTGAATATGACACGCTCTATGCTATCCATAGTAGAGCTCCTTGAGCACCTTTGGGTTGAGGTTGCTAACACTTTGGCGTACATTCTCAATTGGTGCTTGATTGTAGTTGTTTCTCAAAGGACTCTGTATAGGAGGCATTTTTCAGCTCTCAGCTTGTCGTTTTTTACTTTAGAGTCATTGGAAGTTGTATGTACACGCATACCCTGATGATAAAATCGCCTCGAGCTAATCTCTTGATTTTTGTAGGTTACTTCTTCAAAGCAAAGGCCTATCATTTGTTTGATCCTTGGACAAACAAGGTAATCGTTATTAGGAGAGATGTAGTTTTTGATGAGAGGGATATTGTGTAGACTTTTGCATCAGACTCGGAGCAGCTTCCTCAACATTTTCCATCGGAGATAGTGCCTTCTGAGTTGGGTCTACTACCTGCTCCTAATATGATGGAATTTCTCTAGGAGTTTGGTATGGCCAATTGCTAGCCTATTTCTTGCCCCATGGACCCTGAGTCCAAGCTTTTGGTAGCTGGAGCTCCCCTTATAGATGCTACCCGTTATAGGTGTCTTGTTGGCTCTCTCATTCGGCTTATACACACTTTGTGAGATGTTTTTTTTGTTGTGGCATTGTTGTCTTCTTTTATGAAGACTCCCATTTAAGAGCATTGGAGAGCGGTCTTGTGCGTTCTTCATTATTTACAGGGGACTCGATCCTATGGGATTATACATGAGGAGGGGGGGTTACTCTCTTTGGTTGGAGTGATTTTGACTGGGTAGGTGATGTGGATTTGCAACCGTCTACTACAGGTTATGCTTTCTCCCTTGGATCGGGAGTTATCTCATGGAGTAGGAAGAAGCAACCTATTGTGGCCCTTTCTTCTACTAGAGCTAGAGTATTGTGCATTATATTCTACCGCTATGGAGGTGGTTTGGCTTTGCCGCATGTTGGTGGAGATTGGCTTTCTTCAGCTTGGACATATAGAGCTACTTGTCAACAACCGGAGTGCTCTAGCTCTGGCAAAGAACTTTGTGTTGCATGCTCGCACACGAAGCACATCAAGGTTCAATATCACGATGTTCGAGAGCGGATGGTGGATTCCAAGTTAGCAGTGGCCTATTGTCGCGAAGGCTTCTATGCTTCATTACATGAGGTTGTTGGGTCTTTAGACACTCCCAGGATGTGAGAGGGGATGTTAGCTTGCCTACATTAGTCATGTCAGTGTGCCATCTCTTGGTTGTGAGCTCCTATTAGAGTTTGACGGAGACATAGGAGCTTTGGCAGTTTAGGTGCATTTTCTTTATTTGTTGGCTTCTTGTGTGCATGCCTAGGCCAATTTTTGCTTTCTATAGTCTATTGCCTACACTTGCTAGACATTGTCATTGTCATCTGGGATTTTTTTGGGGCTCCTTTATTTTTCTGGCATTTTTTCTCTTCAGTGACCAACATTTATTGCTGGTTGGTCAGCTTTTATGGCCCTCACAGGAGCAGGTTGGCCAATCTTTCGGTGTTTTGGCTATTTATAGCCGCACCCCCTAGTTGCCAGACACACACACTCTTCAATCTTCAGTCTTCCGTTTGCATGTGCATACTCTGACACTTTGACTCTTCATGCTAGGTGTCATCAGCCTGATTTGGTGCCCTCATTGACACATTGGGCTATGTGCAGGGACTGATCAGTCCATCCCCATTGTATCAGCATTTTTTTTCAATCAGTGCAGTATTCTTTCTTCATCTTTTGCTTCCTCTTTTTCTCTCTCTTTGCTTCTCTTTGTGTTCATGTTTCTCTTCTGTTGTGCACTCTCATAGTGTTTGCTGCTGTAAACCCTCAATAGGTTGCTGAAATTGACCAAAATGAGGTCCACTTTGTTGAAATAAAGGCAACAAACTGTCATACATGTCCACAGGCCCCACATTGGGCTGATTTTTACAGCCTATGAAGGGCTAATCAACATGTTCAGCGAATACCAAATTTCTACTAACAAAAATCTTGTTGGTGGAGGGTTGTTACAAGTGGTACCCTTTACTTTAGGCACTATAACCAATAAAAATGCATTTGATAGCCTTGTCTTCGAGTTTATGTCTTTGTGGTTGTGACACCAAAGCATATGGCAAACAACGAAAGACGTGAATATGTGACACCATTGGTTTCTAGCGATTCCAAGTCTCATAAGGCGTACATTCAGCCAATGCTTTAATTGGGCTATGATTCAGCACATACACTGCACACATGATAGCATCAATTCAAAACTTTGGGGGCAGCTTATTGTGTGATAGCATACAACGTTTCATTTCCATCAAAATGGGTGTTGGTGATGAGGAAATATATAGAGGTATATGCTTGGTGTTGCAATAGAGGTACAACCATAGAGACGGCCATACGAGTTGTTGCATAGTGGATCCAAAATCAGCCGCTCTCCAATGAAGGAAAATGGGAAGTATGCACATATGCATAGAGATTTTGATCCTTGGATGGGTTCTTTCCATGAAACATTGATCATGAATAGAAGGATTATACTGACATTGGATTAAGAAAGTATATTCCTTGTGATTGACGAGGTTGATGGTGTTGTTGGTGATAGTAAGACCAAAATTCTCCTCAATGTCAAGGGAAATCAGCACAAACAGGCAAACAGGCCTGAAAAGGTTGTCTTCGATGCAAAACAACCAAAGAAGATGATTTGAGGCAAAAGATCCAAATTTTGGCAGCCCTAAGGTGAAGAAACGTGAACACAATGTCAGGAGAGGTGGCTCAAATGTTGAGGAGGTGAAATTGGGCAAAATTCCCAATTCTTTTGGCTAATTGAAGATGAAGTTGCAAAAATTATAAAGAACTTTTACCCAATGTCGCCTGATAGTTCAATCAAATGTTGAATTGAGCCTTGAATGTGATGAATTTGAGAAATTTGCAATAGCCCCAAAAGATATCAGGAAATTGAAGAGAAGTTTGTAGAAATTTTTATTCAAACAGTACTTGATGTTGTGTCAAACACCAAATTAGGTCTCAAATTGGACGAATTCAGCCAAATCAATAAAAGTCCCAGATTTGTCAATGAGATCGAAGGAAAATTGGAGGCATATGGCAAAAATTCCCAAAATTAACGATGACCAGTGTTGAACTTCAGCAAGTCGATGAAGATATTCTTCAAATTGATGAAGCCCCAAAGTTTTCTTAAAATTGGTTGGATCTGATGAAAATCCCCAATTTTTTCCCATATTGTTCTTGGAAAGGGGTGGCATGGCAACAGGGGGACCTGGTGCTGTTTTGATGTTGAAGCTTGTCAGTCAGTTGCATGAATTGAAGGTGTGGTGTGGCAAAAAGGGAAGATGGAGTGTGTTGACTGATGCAGAATCCAAGGTGGTGACTGGACTGCAGATGTGGCACTGTTGGCAGGTGAACACGACAAGTAGTGGGTTGTCAGGGTTGGATTTGCAGATGTTGCAGCCAAAGTCAGAGCACGATCAAGTTGGCTCAAGGCAGTGCAGAAGGTGACAACAGTGGGCCATGGCTGAATGGCAGGGAATCTAGTGCAGATGGAAGTGTTCTTGATGATGGTGCTGAAAGGCGACAGTAACGGTGAAGCTGGTTGCTGGAGTGAGTGGCGGCGACAATGGCAGGTATGGTAACGTGCAACTGTCAGGACTACTTGTTGAAGTCGATGAAAGCTAGCATGACGGCAATGGCTTTGAGCGGCAGCCAACAAGGTGTGGCACTCAGTGGCAATGGCTATGTTGGAGGTGGTTACAAATGATGGAGATGGTTGAAACCCTGCTGATACCACTATTGACCCAGGTTTGAAGTAATTGAGAGAGAGAGAGAGAGAGAAGGGGGGGGGCGGGGGGCACTTGATTGGTTAAGTTGACCGCATGTTGACCAGGTGGTCTTGAGTTCAATTCCTACATCCGCGGGGTCATTTCAAATAGGAATATAAAAAGGGAGATTTGAACCCGGGTCAGCGGGTTAATAAAGCCAGTGGCTTACCACTAGGGTAGCCACACAGAGAGAGAGAGAGAGAGAGAGAGAGAGAGAGAGAGAGAGAGAGAGAATACTTGATCACAAATGGAAGCCAATGTATTAATGAATGAATGAAAGTATAGCTCGCAAGACTAGTGATCACAATGAATAATGCCACAATATGCTAGGGTTGCACAAAGTGTCCTTTTACAGGAAAACTATCCTAAATCAGCTTAACCATCATAAGAAACACTACACCTAGTGACACTCGAGTCCTAGATGACTAGGGTTAACAACTGTTGTGACGGTTTAAGCACACTTAATCGTAGTGGGAGAAATTGAAACTTTGGAAAGGTAGTTATTATGACCCCACAATCCAAAAAGTAGTCTCCCCCATGAGCACCAAAGCAGATGGAATTGACTGCTGAAGTATTATTGCTGAGACAAATGGTCCCCCTTGAAGTGTGAAGCCAAGGAAATACCCTCTTCTTGGCTATAGAGGGTGTATAGAAGCACTTTGGAAAGCCCGTGGTCTCTGATGGTCTGCAAAAAGTTGGAAGTTGAGCTATGGGGTTCCTTGCAAGAACACAATTTTTTGGAATGTCTATAGGAAGTGCAGCAGTATTAGGCGATTGTTGGGCTGATCTGATGAAAATGCCAGCCTTTTGTTGTTGGAGGATGCACCTGGGTGCTACTGCAGAAATTGCATTAGTCGATGGTTTCAAGTGAAAGTGGAGCAAAACCTAAAATACCAGGGCTGACCTGGAAATAGCCATGATGCAGCTGTTGCTGAGCTGTTCTGAACATATACCGGTTGTTTTCTCTCTGATCTGCTCCCTTATTTGACATGTCGTTGAACCTGACTGAGGCATGATCATAAATCTTTATGAATCTTTGATTGGGACCTAATTTGGTTTGTGCATCAAGCCCTCCAGCGGCTGCCCTTATGTGCCTACCCAGGCTGTTGTGGCCAGCACATTTGATTTGGTGGCCATGCTATCCAGCAGGCTCCTTTCTTCTGCACTGTCCTAGCTCATAAGGTGGGTTTTATTTACTGTTGGAGAGGGGGCATTGATTGTGGTAGGAAACTAAAACGTTGCATCGCTCATGGGGTATGTTCAGTGATGTGTGAAGGGTTTTTCTTGACAGGTGCATGGAAGGCTCAATACTCACACTGGAGATGTAGGTGGCACTGCACAACTGAAGAGGAGGTTTTTCCCTCATGTAAGCACAGTCAATTATGCATGTTCCAATATACTTGGCCCTAGGAGCAATTTCTGCTTAGTTAAACGCTTGGTAACTATTTCTTTCTTTTTTCTTCAGCTGCTCACAAACTTAGATGTTGGAGCTAAATATGACACACATGCAAGGGAATTCTCTTATGATATCCAAGCAAAAAGGTCTCTACCAGTGACGAAGACTGGCACACTAAGCGTGGATATTAAGGGGGGTTATAATTTCACTCCTGGATCTAAAGTTGTAAGCAGTTTTCTCCCCTTGGCATCAGTCTTTGTTCTTTAACAATTTGCAGTTGATCTCTATAGCTTGTTTTGTAATGGAAAAAAGTAAGGACATCTTTGTTTTCTCTCTTAGAGTCTTATGGGTTTTGCATATTGAGCAGGGGAAGCCAAGGGGAGTGGTAGAGTTAGATTACAAAATCCTCAACTTTACAGAAGATCAAGATTTGAGGCTTAGAATCGGATATAATCCTTTTCGGCAGGTATGATCATTTCCATCCACACACACACACACACACACACACTCTCTCTCTCTCTCTCTCCCCCCTTTCAATCACAAGCACCCAATTCTAGGTGTATATTTGTTACAACCCATTTGTAAAAGCTTTTTCTTGTTTCTAGAGGCCATATCTACAAGTTCGAGAAAACAATTGGACCCTCAATGCAGGCTTTGATGGGGATTGGAGCATTATTTATGATTTATAGCCCTACTAGGAAGATGCAAGCCACCCTTGTTCATTTTCAATACTAAAGTTTGCTTATGTGTGATCATTTATATACTAGATAGGGACTCCTCTCTTGTTTTCAATGGCTGTAGTTGTATCAATTTCTGGTAATATAGCCTTGAATTGTTTGGGCTTTAGAGTTGAACACTGTAACTGTGACATCAAAGACAGTTTAACCACTACAGTCATGTCGCATAGTTTTGAAGGCAATTGAAATTAATTTTGAGGCCAATACCCTCAAAGTTGGAGCATCTTTTAGTGAGGTGTTTTATTTGTATGCTTTGAAGGGAACGATTCCTGTGAGTATGATATAAATACCCTCCTTTGAAGTTTTTGGTCTTTTTATAACAATACTTTTTTGAAATATGAGCATTAGATTTAATGATCCATTTATGAAACAAATGTCGCTAATTGTACATCTCTGGAGTATCTATACAAGGGTGCACAAGAGTCTACTCAACCATTGCCTTGAAGGAATAACCAATGAAAACACACACACACACACACACACACACACACACACACACACACACAAGGGTTGTAAACAAGTTGTTGCCTTTCTCTTATGGTACACCAACAAGCTTGGATATATGCCTTAAACATTCTAGGTCCAAAAATCTTTCTAAATCTCCAATTCTTTCTAACAAAGCAGCATTCAAACACAACTTCAACAAAATGAACATCAAAGGGTGAGTAATAATTGCTTATAAACAATATATATGAGTTTAAGCTAAGCCATATCTGTTTGAACATATGATTAGAAAGAAAATGTCTTTACGCAATATAGATGTTAAATTGACTTTTTCCATAAGGTTATGTATAAAACATCAATTTTGCAATTTGCTATTGAGGGAATCTTGTTAAGTTTATATCTCTATTAAATTTTCCTTCGCTCCCTAGAAGTTAGTGTTGGTGGGAGAGTCATTAAGTTCATTTAGTATTCTTACTTGATATATATTTGTTCCAATCCATTGCTATTTATCACAATTATAGTATCATAGTGGTAGAGTGTTTTGATGGGCAAGTTTTAGTCCTCTCCCTTGTGAAGATAATGAGCCATCAAATATAGTTTTTTACATTTTAGAGATGTTATTATCATTGCTTAATTTGGGTGCAATGTATTGTACTCTAGTCACTTCCACAAGCTCTTGCCTTTAACATTAGGCTTGTAATTTGCCACAAAAGTAGCTATTTTAGTGGCTTAGGTCTTAATCACTATATTTGAAATAACACGTGTGTATGACACCAAAATATTACAAGTTAGTAGACTAGAAGCTTTGGAACAAGTTTTAAGTGAAAATTCATTTTATAGGAAAAGTGGATTTTTCAAAGTGCATGAAAATTGGTTAAAAAAGCATTGAGCACTACTATTTAGAGCTCCTTGAAAAGTTGATAATTTTTATTTAATTGTAAATCTCTTAATGAAAATATATAGTACATACACCAAAGTATTTTTTGTGAAAGTTTGTTAATTAAAAAATTTTAAATGATGGTTTTGATTAGAAACATAGTTTTTGGTTTTTGATAAAAATGGTTTCAAAGATGGGTATAAAAATATACACTTTCTAGCTTGTTTTGACCATTTCTATATGTTTTCAACTACTACCTTGTGTCATTCACATTTCTCCCTAAAAGCGTTTCTTAAAGTTTTTCGTTGATGAGAAGTGAACTTTTTTGTAGAGGGTCTTAATTGCCACAAAAGTGGGTGTTTTGTTATAGACTAGTGTTAAGAGAGTATATTAACATAGACAAATTTGATGCTTATTTCCCTTACCCTACATTGTGTATATACGGTATGACAATTTGTACTTCAACCAAAAACTCCATGATGGAAATTCATTATCTAAGTAGAATTAAAATGTATATTGCAAGTATTGTTACTTTACTGAAAACATGTACAAATCCATTCTCATCATGTGATCCAGGCTACTTCTTTGCTAATTGAAATCATTATACAAACTCTTATGATTCATACATTTTACAGTTGTCTCCTATTTTCTATTGGTTGCATGGAATTGGTCTAACAATTAAAAGAGCCAATGATTTCTTGAATTTAGATGAGACATGTTTCATAGCACTCTCAAACATAAATTGAGAGGCAACCTCAATGCTTAGTATGGAACAAATCTTAGACAATCTTCATGCCAATTGGAAGTGGTTATTTGCTTACGTGCGAAAGATGGGTTAAGTAAGAATATATTTGGTGCCATGTTGAAATAAATAGGTCAAAATTTGAGATAATATCAAAGGTATTGCCCATTTTATTCTCCTTCTTATTCTCCTTTTTCATGTTCTTGGTTCATTAGGCTAGAGGAGAGAATTGTGTAACAAATGCCAAAAGGATCGTACTTTGGGGGCTAGCAACATGATAGAAAAACAAAGAAGTTACTTATGGGCCATTTTTGTACATTACACGTATAATACTACCTTGGAATACTTAAAAAAAAAGGGATATTGAAATTGTTTATATAAGTACAAATTAGACTCATCCGATTTCTCTTAATGTCACACACATATTCTTATGAATATGTTGTGCAATATTTCCATGATGTGAGATCCTACTAAGAATATGTGTTTGCTAGATACCCTAGGATTGGCCCCTCTACCCCATCTTGAATCCCTTGCTATGATTCTTTTTCTGGTACACAAGTGCTATTGCCATATCATTTTCATTTGCAATGATGATTTTAAACAATATAACGATCTTTCAATTAGAAGGTTTCATGGGTACAAACAATAATACATCCTAGCCATTTGAAAATGAGCTATCTAGGATATAGAATGTTTACCAAAAAGCTAAAAGGCTTGCAAATAATTTTAGCATTTCACATTTTAATTCAAACCATTGCCAAAGATGTAACATGAATGATGCATATAACTATGAAGGAAGACATGTGATAAAATACAAATCCATGATCTAAGATAATACATGTCTCGTATAAATTATGCAAGCTCTAATGCCCAACCTTTTGCCAAGGTATGTCTTACTCTTTAAAAAGATAATGTTTAATGTTTAGTGTATGAAAATCTTAGGCAAGGCCTAAATTTGATGGGATGGTCAATATTTCATAGGACAATGAAGTCATTTGAAATACCTCTCATTTTTATGGATTAATCCTCAAACTATCTAGAAATCTAGGTATATTATACATGATGTCAATGAAAAATGACAGACAACATCTTTAACGAGAGATGTCATTTGAGAAGTGTAAAATTACTTGTTTTGATAAAGATAGCCAAAACAAGCATGGCAGCTGTCAAATTCAAGAAGCCTTGTTTTTAGGCAACAAAATTACACTATGGGCTTGTTGTGATCAATATGTTTCTTGTATAGAACAAGGCATGTACATAAAAGCAAATTTTACACTTTCTCACACTATTTTAAAGACTACAGGTAGTAGGTTTTTCCAAAGGGTCTACCCCTTCTATGAACTCCTTGTTGTGACACCATTTTAGATGAAGAGCCATATTCATAGCAACAACACCTTGTGTATGATGCCAACCATCAACTATCCTACTTTAGCAAGCCAATGGATGCTGCAGTGTCTCCACCTCCGCCTCCTCCTTTGCATTGCCACCGCCATTACACTGATGATTCTGATCTTTAATGGCAGCTTGCGGCCATGGCCGCCGGCCTCCGAGGCGCCGCCACGGGTTCAGCCGTTGAATAGCATTACCATGTTAACCTCCCCGCTCCTTTCAGCTGCCGCCACATCCGCCTGCAGCGCCGTAGATTCAGCCCTACATCATCATTACCTTTCTAACCTCCCCGGATACTTTGCGTACCAGCAACATCCCCTTGAGCATCACCAGCATCACTATCGTATCCCTCCTGGGCCTTCTTATATGATTGAACAGCCTATACGGAAGTATAACAACTTATCTGCATCATGACAGATCTGGCCAAGCTGATTAGGGCGGCGCTCCTCAACATGATCATATCCAGGAGCCTTTACCACCTTTTAACTTGGTACGTATGGCTGTTTTGTATTGGCCATGACTAATCCTTAAGCTTATCATTAGAGGTCGTACTCTTCTACATCATGATAGAACATGGATCTTAGCGCTCAGTGCTGCACTTGTTCAGCTGCTTCTGATGATCTGTTGGCATATGTCTACTTAATTCCAAATCTAACAAACCAGGCTATGCCCCTCCCCTCTTTCATTCATAAGAGTTTTACATTTAGTAACTCCCCTACTATGATACTAAATATATAACAAGTAAACTATCATGATTCAACCAAAGCAGTGGTTAAGCTTAGTAACTAGCATGTTTATTTATGACATTCTCAAAGTGATTCCTAAGCTTTTTATGAGTGTAGATTGATCATCACCACACAATGTATGAAACCAAAATCAAATCCAACTTCGTGTTATTTACATGCCCTATCAATAGTCTTGCAATTTATGTGGATGTCTCAACCACAAGAAGGAATTAACCAAGATCCTTTGCCTAATGTTGATACTTCAATTGCTCATTAACTAGAAAGAGGTTCATTTCAAGCACAATAATCCATCAAGCAAATAATTATTTGCAATTTGATTCTTGCTTCTTTTTACAATTAACAATAAAGTGCTACACTAGAGTTTTATTAATAATTTTTGCATGGCTAAAATTTACTTCATCCATTAGGTAGAGAGGAATCCAATCTCACTCTAGAGCGTATTTATGTGGTAACATAACTTTACCTTGGATAATTTTAGGCAAAAAACATACTTAGCAATATGGATCTATGAAAGTACACTTGTATCGGCAAAAAACATACTTAGCAATATGGATTTATGAAAGTACATTTGTATCAT
Source organism: Lygodium microphyllum (assembly GCF_053477565.2). NCBI lineage: Eukaryota > Viridiplantae > Streptophyta > Polypodiopsida > Schizaeales > Lygodiaceae > Lygodium > Lygodium microphyllum. Next base: position 77,746,031 of record NC_141162.1, read on the forward strand.
CTGATTCACATACTCGTCTTCTTTGCATCTCACATTGCGAAAGAAATTAATTGATCTATAATGCTAAAAAATAGTTGTTATAATTGAAATAACAACAACCTAGTTATTAAACATAACAAATCCAAGTTAATTATTGATTGTCATCAATGTCTCCCATCTTACCTTATAGCCCTTGAAAGAATACACACAATTCATTCGAAGAATCACTTCGGTCACGTTTGAACTAGATGTAAAGGTGTTATGGTTACCCTTCCCTTCTTATTAATTGAAAACATAAATCGACAAAATAAACATAAATGGATAAATTAAATTTTAAACTCATGCTTCATGCTCTATGACTTAAGGGGATTGAATAACATTCTGACATGCGGTTGAACCCTTTAGTACTAGAACTCTCTCTCTCTCTCTCTCTCTCTCTCTCTCATGTGGCCTTAAAATAATCACTTTCCAAGGTGCATATGTGCTTGGCTCAATTAGAGGAGAAATTGACTATAGAGGTGGTTGCAACTAATAGGAAGATTAAAGATGAAGTCAGGGACATGACAATAAGAGTGCAAGATGAGGCACGGAAGGAAATTAAAACAAAAACAAAGATGCACAACATACATGTCAAACACTATTATTTCTATAGTGAATGAAGCTACATTGCATTGCAAAAGAAGATTGAATCCCATGTACTACTAAGTGGACATTCTAATGGGTGGCATGAAGAAACACAAGAGGAACTAGAGAATGAAGACAATCAGATATTTAAAGTCATACATGTTCAAGATTGAACTAAGGCTAATATGTAAAAATCAAGGGTTCAACTAGGTGACACCATGGCGCATCAAGAAACAAGGGAATAATTGAGAAACTTTAAAGTTTGGAGACGTACAAGATGAAATTAAAAAACTAAATTAATCAAAATATTTCAAGGGAACCAAACTATGGATCATGTATGTGTTGGGGATAAAGGCGCATGTGCCTAGCCGTCCACATTTATTCATCGTACATTATACCCACACACTTCTACATTGTAGGCAGTGGGCACCCATCACTATCACTTTACTCTTTATAATTTCAGTGACCATTTGAATAAGGGAAGGCTGGTCACACATTATGTCTATTAGATTTTTCATATACATTCTCTCTCTCTCTCTCTCTCTCTCTCTTTGTCTCTCTCTCTCTCTCTCTCTCTCTCTCTGTCTCTCTCTCTCTCTGTCTCTCTCTCTCTCTCTCTCTCTCTCTCTCTCTTGCTCCATCCACCATAGCTCTTGCTTCCACTCGAGCTCCATCTTCCAAGTTGTATCAGAGCTTGGACTTGAGGAGCTTATTCTTCATTTGCTTTAGCTCGAATTTAAAGCTTCAACTTCAAGCTTTCATGCCAACCACACCCGAGGTATGCATCAATTCCATTGAACTTCAGCTCATTCAAGCTTGTTTCATCATGGCTCTAGGCTTCCCCCTGGCCATTGGAGCTCCCAAAAGTGAGCCTTGTATTCAGATAATGCAAATAGAGGCCCATGATGGCCCCCCTCAAATTTCAATGCATTTTTAGGCGGCTACTCTACTGCTCCCCTTCTCGCCTTTTGTTCTTGCCATCTTGCCCAATGCTTTGGTTATTGTTTGGGGATCCTTTCGACATCCTCCAGCTTTGTGCTTGGCATTGATTGGAGAGTTTTGGGTCAGCCATTACTTTATAGTTTAGGGCAGACTACTATACATGGTTTGGATAATAAGCATTTGATTGGTTTATGCTTTTCTGATGCTTATGGAAACGTTTGCAATGCCCAGATGATGCATTAATGCTTCAAAAAGGAATTTGGACTTATTAGAGCTTGATTAGCTTAGTTTTGAAGCGATTTATTGCTATCATAATAGTTTGAATAGTAAGCATACAACAGTGAGCTCTATGGTTTGAATGACTATTGTGCTATTGAGGTTTGATGTCATTTGGGTATACCAATTGGATGTATTGATGTTTAACATTGATGCTTGGACCCGGATATGATTATGGAATGTTTTGGCACTCAACTTTGAGTCACATTTGATGTCTTGGAGCTTTGGCTACATGCTTTAGTTGTTCAGTGATTATCACTACGAGTTTGAAGACTTATTAGGTTTTATGCTCCCAGAGGTATTGGTTGATGTCTTTGGGCACCTGGATGTTATATACTTTATGTACTAAGTCTTGCATTTCTCTTTTACCTGATATGCTTCGATGGATGCACTTTGAGATATTTGTATTTGCTTGGATACTTTGCATTAGAGCTTTGGATATTTTATGCAATTGAGCTTGGATTAGTGAGATCGTGGGACTCTTGCCTTATGTACATGCTCTCTTGGATGCTCTTCGATGTAGTTACTCCTACTAATGGGTTGATTTGATTTTACATACTCTGGAAACTGATACTTACCCCTATCAACAGGATATAGGTGATTGTACATGCTTCTTGGTTATGTATTGAGCTTCATTACTCTCTGCTTAGTCAGTTGTGTATTTGCAAGATCTTTGCACTTGATCTTGAGATCTCTTATGTACACGATGTCTATGCCTATGGCACGTATTAGTTATGGACACTTGAGTTTATAACAGACTTTAGCACCGATTGTGTGCTTATTCAATGCTAGTTGCTTTTATATATCCTAGTTGTTACCCGGATATTCTTGGTTGTGGAAGCTTGGTATATTATTATTATTTGTCCATTGAGCTCTTGGTCATACAACTGCATTTATTATAGCATTGCTACAATTACATTTTTCAGCATTCTTTTAGAGAGCAGACAATTTGTTTTGGCACTCATTTTCTTGTAGTTTGTGGACTCTAATTTGTTCCTATCCTTTTGCATGTCCTCTTGCATTAGTTTCGAGACTATTTCACTGAATTTACCATAGCCCGCACACGTGTCATTTAGAGACATTTGTAGTCATTATGGCAGTTCATCAATCAATAGTGCTATTTTCATGAAAAGCTTAATGGCAATAATTTTCAATGTGGAAGATGCAAATATGGTAAGTCTTGGTGTAGAAGAGACAAGTTAAACTATTGAAGTTAGAGGGCATAAAGCATGACCTTTACGATGCAAAGGATTGGGCAAAATTTAATGGCAATAATTTTCAATGTGGAAGATGCAAATATGGTAAGTCTTGGTGTAGAAGAGACAAGTTAAACTATTGAAGTTAGAGGGCATAAAGCACGACCTTTATGATGCAAAGGATTGGGCAAAACTTGATGAGCTATGCAAATCTGCTATCATTCTATCATTATCAAAACAAGTGTATTTTAATGCCATTGACACTGAGTGCATCTTAGTTATATTGGTTGAAGAAACTTGTGGACCTTCATATGAAGGAGACCAAGTTTCAATCAGCTTGTATCGTAGGGTATTGAGTTTGAAGATGATATGAAGTCTTTGTTCTTGCTTGTTACACTATCTAAGCCATAGGACACCTTTTGTATTGCTATGAGTGCTCATCCACCTGAGGGTGGTTTTAAATGTAGTGATATAGAGAGTGCTCTACTGACCAAAGAGGTCAATAGGAAGGACATTGATGCAGCCCGCATTTCTCATGCATTGAGTGTTAGAGGTAGGAATGATAGTAATGGCAGTAATAACCGTGGTGGAGACTCTTAGCCCAATAGGGGCAAGTCTCACTCTCATGGGCAATCTCGTAGTAAGTCCCATAGTCATAAGTCCTCTTTGACATGTCATTATTGTGGGCAATAGGGCAATGTTCAGCTATAGTGCCATAAAATGTGCAATGATAGGCACAATGAAAAAACCAAGGAAAAAGTACAAGATATTACAAAGTTTGATGATCATAGCATTCTCTCTAATAAGGCTAGTATGAAGATAAATAAATGTAGTGTAGAGTGAGTCTAATGATAACTATATCTTAGCTGCTTCATCTCTTGACGCTCGTCAATTGACTGATGCTTCATCTATTTACTCTTAGTGTTGGGTGCTTGAGTTAAAGGCTTCTTTCCATGTTACCCCTACATTGGGATTGGTTTCATACCTATTGTAGCATGATAGCTTCTGTGAGATTGGAAAATGATATTGTATTAGATGTCATTGGCATTGGAGATATTAGATTGCAGATTGCTCTAGGCAACTCTTTTGTTTACATAATGTACATCATATACCAGCTTTGACCAAAAGCTTACTCTCTACTTGATAATTGGATGATGTAGGTTATCATGTTTCTTTTGGTGACTCTACATGAAAGATTATTCATGGTCACCCTATTTTTAATCAAAGTGCCAAGGCTGGTAGCCTCTATCCTTTGTTTGTATTTGGTTTTGTTGACCATATATTGGTTATGACAAATTTACCACATGTATCTTTATGGCATCATCACCTTCTTGGGTGCATGTCTTTGAAAGGAATGAAGGTCTTGACTCATTTGCAATATCTTTTTCCTTTTGATTACTCACATTTTGATTCATGTGCTTATTGTCTTTATGGTAGGTAGAATCATAACTTTCTACATGCATGGGTGAGCTTTTGGCTCTTGTGTATTTCGATACTTGTGGTCCCATGTCCTGTTAGTCATTGGGTGGCATGAAGTACTTTGTGACATTTATTTATGATTATTCATGTAAGGTCTAGGCTTATCCTATTAAGTAGAAATTAGATATTCTGGCTACCTTTCATACCTTTGTTTCTCTTGTTGAGAACCAGTCTATGTATAGACTAAAATGCCTAAGGTCTAACTATGGGGGTGAATATATCTCTAAGGTATTTTAAGCAATTTTATGATGAATGGGATATTAAGCGTTAGTTTATTGCCCCATACACCCCACCCCAAAATGTTATTGAAAAGTGCATCAACACGACTATTCAAGAAAGAGTCCATAGTATGCTCAGTCAGGCAGCTTACTGCAATACTTTTGGTCTAAGGAAGTCACAGTGTATCTCAAATGCATCTTTCTTGGACTTTGGGATCCATAAGCTTGAAAGGTTATCCATAGCCATGATGTCATTTTCCATGAGAATAAGATGCATAAGGAGCTTGAGTAGGTAGTTAAGATGCGCAATGTGGTCTTTCAGGAGGAGCCTCCTGTTACAGTATAGCCCCTAGATAGCCTCCAATTGATGTAGTTTTCCAACATTTACCTATTGTGTAGGACTATACTATTAGATAGAGAGGAAATGTTGTAAGGGCCCCATAGCTAGCTTTGAGGTGCTCTGCTAGATCTTCACACCTTCTTGATCTCTAGGAGCCCTTCGTGGATTATGTCATGATGATAGACTCTACTAAGCCACTTACCTATAATGAGGCTATGCACAAAGTTGAGTCTCATTCTTGGGAGAGGGCTATGCAGTCTGAGTTTGATTCATTGTAGAAGGACCATACTTGGGACTTGTTTTCCTTGCTTGATGGGAATTGTGCATTATCATGCAAATGGGTGTACAAACTTGAAGAGTACCCTTGGTCACCCTAAGCGAGTATATAAGGCTAGATTGCAAAGGGTTCTAGACGGGAGCATGGTGTTGACTTCAATGAAGTCTTTTCTCATGTATCCAAGATGACTACCCCACGGTTGGTCTTGGCATGGTTGCTCACTTGGATATGATCTCTATCAGATGGATGTTAAGATGGATTTCTTACATGGGGACCTACATGGTGAGATTTATATGCATTAGCCTAAGGGCTTTGTGGAGAAGGGTAGGGAAAACCTAGTATGCAAATTGAAGAAGAGTCTTTGCGGGCTTAACTTGGCACCTAGGGATTGGTATCATAAGTTTAATACTTTTATGCATCCATAGGGGTATTCAAAAAGTGATATGGATCCATTTTTATACACAAAGAAGAACCGCGATGGTAGCATTATTATCTTGGTACTCTATGTTGATGATATGTTTATAGCTCGAAGTGCTCATATTGAGCTAGATGTTGTAAAGACTCAGCTCAAGAAGAGCTTTGAGATGAAGGACATGGGATATGCCTCACACATACTTGGTATGCACATTATGCATAATTCTTTTAAGGGTCTTCTCTACTTGTCCCAAAAGGAGTACATACACAGTAACTTGAGTGGTTTCATATATAGGATGGTAAGCCTATTGATTGTCATTTACCTTCTCATGTGAAGGTTAATCAGTTCGATTGTTTGTAGTCAAGTGATGAGAGGGCCAAGATGGCCAAGGCTCTATATGGATCCATAGTGGGCAATTTAATGTATGCCATGATATCCACTCGTCTTGACATACATTTGCAGTAGGAGTTATGGCACGTTATGTGGCAGCACCTAGCCAACGACATTGGGATGTTGTGAAGGGTATCATGAAACACCTGAAAGGCACTGGAAATATGTGCATTTGCTATGGTTTCCAAGATACCACAGTCATGGGTTATATTGACTCCAATTATGCAAGACATGCAAATAGTAGGAATTCCACCTCTAGGTATGTTTTCACTTTTGTTGAAGGTGTTATTTCTTGGATGTCTAGGGTATAGAAATGCACAAAATCATCTACTACTAAGACAAAATATATTACAGTTCATTGAGGCTTGCTAAGAGGCCCTATGGTTAGGCCGTTTGGTGGCAAACATTGATATTACTGTTACTTCTACACTACATTCTGATTCTATGAGTGCTATTCAGATAGCCTAAAATCCGGTCTTCCATACAAAGATAAAGCACATTGAGGTGTGCTATTACTTAATCATGGAGGTGGTAGAGGACATGTCTGTTGAGCTTGTGAAGATCTTGGCTGATGAGAAACTTGATATCTACTCACTAAAAGTCTCTTAGTGGAACATTTTGCCTTCCTTAGGAAGATGATGGGCATAGGACGAGATGGCATTTTCTCATCTCGTTGAACTTTATGTACATGTTGTACTTTTCTCTTTTTCTTTCACTCTTGACTAAGGCACATTCACCTTTGAGTGGAAGGTTATTGAGAGTAAAGGCACTTGTGCCTAGCCACCTATATTTACTCACTATATACTATACCCGCATACATGTATACTGCAAGCGATAAGTATAATGTACAATGTACACTGTATTTGCATACATGCATATTATAGGTGGTAGGATGGGCACTGTGAGTTTATTCTTTATTCTTTTAGTAACCATTTGAATAAAGAAAGGCCGTCACACATTGTGACTATTGGAGCTCCCACATGCGATATCTATCTCTCTTGCTCTTTTACTCCATCTGCCATCGCTCTTGCTCCACTCTTGCTTCCACTTGTGTGCTTCCACTCATGCTCCACCTTTCAAAATGAGCTCACACTAGCACAACTAATTGAGATTGCCAAGATGAAAGTAGCCAGGAAAGAAGGCAAATGGGTACTTTACCATGATGGAAAAAACATCATAGAAGAGTTCAAAAAAGCCTCAACATTGGGGCTACTTTAGGGTCATTAACTTATATAGTAATTATTGTAACTTTAGTAGACTCATTTCTCTTTGTACCAATGGTACACCAAAGTGGATTGTAGATAAAATCTTATGTTGTGATATTTTATTGTTTCTATCTTTGAGGCATCTTAGAGAATACAAATCTCTCTCTCTCTTTGTGTGTGTGTGTATGTGTGCACATGCCACATAGCTCAAGGGTTTGCTAGTATTTTTCTTTGTATACAATCATGTCTATATAGTCTCTCTCTCTCTCTCTCTCTCTCTCTCTCTCTCTCTCTCTCTCTCTCTCTCTCTCTCTCTCTCTCTCTCTCTCTCTCTCTCTCTCTCTCCCCAACTTGATAGTTAGCCTTACAACTCCATTGTGTATTTTTGCATTTCTAGTTTGCTTTACAATCCACCCCATAGGCCTGTCACATGTATTGCATATTTAGTGCCCATATCCTCTGCTCTCTTTTATATAAGGGCTTTTCTTCCATAGGCATGGATTGTGCAATTTTTACCTACATTATTGCCTTGCCCTATCACGGAAGGATAGCATCCAACGATGAGGGTTAGAGCTTAGCTCCTATTGCCCTAACAATGAGATGTACCCAAAGACTTTCTTAGCAATCTTGGCATCAGCACCCAAGCCAAATTGAGAACTACACCCATGTGAGGAATATATAGATCAACAAGTTTACAACTTGAAAGCAAAGAATATGGTTTTGAAAGACTCACTTTTCAAAGTGCTTACATGCTTGGTGGATGGTCTCTCTCTCTCTCTCTCTCTCTCTCTCTCTCTCTCTCTCTCTCATGTAGCCTAAGGAAGCCTCTCAAGAATGAATGAAAAGCACACAAAATGCATGCTTAGAACTAGATTAGGATTCATTTCCCATTGTAAGGAATGTAACTAATGATTTTGACATGTTTCTAGCATTTATGTGCCTTTCTTAAATAAGTGTTGAACATAGATGTTAACTCTAGTGCAAGAAATGTAAAAAAAGAGAAAAAAAAAAGCAAAAGAAAATTTTAAAATATAGGGCAAAGTGGAAAAAGGCGGCCAACAACAGAAATAAGAGGAAAAAATGCCAAAAGCACAAGGACACCTTAAAAACCCAAGACGAGTGCAAAAATGGAAGAGACACATTTTAAAATGCAAAGGTGTCCCTAAATATTTGTAAAAGAGTGTCAGTCTCACTCGTGTGCAATTTGTAAAGAGTAGACGAGCATGGGTGAAGCCACAATGTAAATAGAAGGAAATAGGAAAAGAGGACCTAGACTAAAATGGCCAGTCATGTAAAAAAGGGGTAGGTGCCCAAAAGGGATTAGGGCATGTATATAAGCCAAAAAGTGAATGAAGAAGCTCATTCTTGTGTGTGGCCAAAACTAGCTCTCTTCTTCTTCTTCTTCTTCTTCTTCTTGTTGTTGTTGTTCTTGCTTGCTTGCTTGTGCTTGTGCTTCTTCTTCTTCTTCTCCTTATTCTTGCTTACTTGTGCTTGTGCTTGTGCTTGAGAGAGGGAGTGTGAGAGTGTGAGGGAGTAAGTGTGTGAGGGTGAGGGACCGTGGTGGAGAAGCTCTCTATCTTCTCCTCTCTTCTTCTCTTCTCTTGTCTCGTGTGCATGACAATGGAGCATAGAACTTGGAGCTTGAGGATCGAGCTCCCTTGAAGCTTGCACTTGGATCGTGGAGCTACTTGTGTGCGTGAGGGAAGAGGCAACTTGATCAGGCAATGAGGTAAGCTCACTACACTTGTAGTTGTGAGAGCGCGTACAACTATATGAGAGGTAGCAATTGCACTTGGCTTGAAACACTTGAAACAATAAGCAGTCTATGGTGGGTCTTTGCGATCAAGCACGTGAGCTCCTACATTTTGGTTCTATTTGTTAGGACCAACGGATTCAAGCTTTGAGTGCTTGCGCGCTTTGAAAATTAAGCATTGAAGTAGGGTTTTTCCAAAATCAGTGCTTGAGGTAGATATGTAGGAAGTGAGGGAGTTTGAAGAGATATTCAAATCTCCTTAGTTAGTAAGTTTTTTGATTTTTTGGATCTAGATGAGTAGGTTGGATTAGGTTAGGCATTTGATTAATGCATTAGGTTAAAGAAGAAATAAGAAAAAGAAGGTTATACACATTAGGGTTTTTGCTATCATAAATAGGCCAAACATGGAAAAAGGGGGAGAAAAAGAGCTTTAATATGTAATGCATCAAGAGGAAGAAAGAGGGAATATCAAAATTGAGTAGAGAAGGGCTTTAATAGGACATGAACAAGTGGGAGAGCTCATTTGCTCATTTGAGAGAGAGAGAGAGAGAGAGAGAGAGAGAGAGAGAGAGAGAGAGAGAGAGAGAGAGAGAGAGAGAGAGAGAGAGAGAGAGAGAGAGAGAGAGAGAGAGAGAGAGAGAGAGAGAGAGAGAGAGAGAGAGAGAGAGAGAGAGAGAGAGAGGGGAGATTTTGTTTGGCGATCTTCATCACAATGTGTTTTGGTCCTCTAGGTATATTTTGGATGTCATTTGATGCTTGTTGATTAGTATCAGCACCCTGGTTGTAATCATTAGCAAGGCACATGTAGGTTTTTTGAGATTTTTCATCATTCTGTAACCCATCACCATAATCTGATGTGCACCACAGGGTCTGATTCCCCCAATTGGACCATTTGATTCTCGTTTAGCTAGACATCCTTCCCTTGTTTGAGTCACCAGACTTGGACACCTGAACCACTTTCCACTCAAACGCTCAAACACACCTTACTTGATCACTTTTTAATGCATTCCCTATTTCAAATGTGTCACAAGGGATGGTGTGCCACACTACCTTTATCGTCATCGAAGGACGGGAAGCATTAACCTATGGGTATTTCCATATCAATAGTAGTGTGACCCTTTGCAAAAAATGCTACATATTATTCTTTTTATATTATTACACACAAAGTTTACACTCATTTGTGTGAGTCTCCAGACTTGGACCACCCTATTCAGACCATCCTACTTGAACTTTCCAATCAAACCATTCGACTCAGAGACCCAAGACACTCGGATGCCCAAAATTGGGCACTCGAACTCGGATCATCCAAGTCAACCACTTGGACAAAGCTAGAATATCGGAGAGTCCCATTCTGGGAATCAGACGATTGATACTCAGACATTAAAAACAGAACTTGAGAGCTGACAAAACCAGCATGCCCTAATCCGAAGTTGAGCAACACTCTTGTAGGACTCCAGACACATTGAAAGGCTCATAGAGTCTCCAGACTCCAAAAATTGTGACTTAGCGGCCTAGGAAGCGACTGCAACACAACCTCTCAGACCACTCATCGAAAATGTCTTAAAGGACCCAAACAAACCTTTTAGAGCGACCACCACCTACATGAGGGGACTAAAAAAGTGTGTTGCACCACATTGTTTTTATCACAGTCACACACTACATAAATAATCACTTGAAGTGCACCTTGAAAGATGAAAGCCTGATTGTGCACTGCCCATGAAAGGAAGCACCCCCCACGAGCACCTGAGTGTACTTAAAATTGAGAATTGTCTGAAATAACAAGGAACTCACACACAAGATAAGCAAAACTGAATGAACCCACTAATAGGAGAAGACCCTCAGATCTTGAAAGCACGACTGAGGATACTAAGCCTCAAAGCAAGCCTCTTGGAGAGCAAAAGGAGCTGACACAATTGGGGACTCAATCTTACCCGAGTTGATCAACTTGATCGATACTCTAGTAGCCTAAGAGATCGATGAAATGTCAAGATCCAGCACCAATCCTGAAAATGGTGAGCTTGACTTGGGAGACTTCCCAATCGACATCAAACAAATGATAAATTGGTATGATTTGCATATCAAAATGGAGCACCATGATAGACTAGCCGAGGACATCATAGTGGACCTCAAGGAAGAGCGAAGATTGGCAAAGAAAGTGCTGCAAGGCATCGCTACCTATAATTAGGAGAGCAACGAGCTCAGAGGTTGAGATAGGAGATAGAAATGCGAGAGGTCTAGTGAGTTTTAGTGCTTGCTAATGGAAGCAAGATAGGAACCAATGTTGAGAGGGAAAGAGCACTTGAAGCCGGCCTCATGTTGAGCGAGCTTCTCACAAGCGACTCATAGATACCATTGTTGCGGAGCATCCCTAGTAACTATGTTGCTAGCTCTTAAGACTAGGAATTACCATGAACTCTAGAAGCCAGACCAATATACTTGTGGTAGCTAAGCAACTCGACAAGTATCAACCCAACAATGACTTGTGTATCTTTGTGGAGTAGTTTGAGCAAGTATGTGAGGCTAACGGCCTCACGGACCTTGCTCAACGTGCACAAGCTTTTGGACTTTGCCTATAAAGGACGAATGTGATGCACTAGTTTAGACAATGGTGAATGCAATGACTTTAATACTCTCAAAAGTTTGTTCATCAAGAGATTCTCTGAGGCAGGATACTCGGATAACCTTATTGTTCGAGTGATGAACGTTAGTCAAAAGGACAAAGAGGATATTCGAGACTACGTCACCCATGTGCGGAGTCTCTTCAAGAGAATCCCAACCGCAAGAGCGACCTCGTGAGTGAGCGGTCTCCTTTGTGTTTATAAGTGGAATCTGAAGCAAAGAGCTTTATAAGGCCTTAGTGTGCAACTCAACCTTGCAAACGGATGTGCTAGCTAGGGTCTTCGAAGAAGCCATGCGAGTGGAGGACCTACTCAAAGAGAGAAGCTCAAGACCCACAACTCTAGATAACACTGCCTCTAGAACCTTAGAAAGAGCTACAATCGTTAGAAAGATCTAGCCAATCACCTGGGACAAGGGAAAGAGTGTCGACCAGAGCCAAGAATTGACTGATATAAAGCTAGAGCTGGCCAAGCTCCATGAATTGATGAGGAGACCTAACCCACCTCATGTGCAATGTGTGCATTGCAAAGGGGGCCACCTCATGGTCGAGTGTATGGATCCTAGATCCAGACCAAGTACGGTAGGTTTGGCCATGATGCCATGCGTTGCTGTTTATCAAGGAGATCACTATACCCATAGCCTTACAACTAGACATACTACTTGGGAAATAGGCTGCCACAAGTTGGAAGGGGAGCTCCATTAGGCTCTTCTAGCATCTAATGATGCCAAGCCAGTTGTCCCTAGAATGGACTTCAACCCTATGAGCATATCGAGACCACTTGGACCCTTTGTGACCCATCCATCGAGTGATGCTCCAATGCATTATGTTAAGGAGCCAAATGAGGAAGAGGCATACGTAAACCCTTATGTCTCCTATAATGAAGAGAGTAATCCCATTCTAATGGATTTTAGACTAGTATCGGTGATGGTGTTAGGTTGGGGAAGGATAGAGGCCTAGGAGGTCAAAACCAAGAACCAATTGCACGCTACATGGCAGACTTGCGGCCACCCGAGACATATCTCATCTCGTTGCCCTGAACGAGAGCGAGCTAATTGAGAAAAGGCAAACTTGAGATGCCCTAAGTGCGAAATCACTCATTTGTATGTTGAGTGCCCTAGGCGGAAACCGTCCACTAGTTCAGCTATCGTGTCATCTGTACCCTTAGGGCTATTTGGAGTCAAGACACTTGATAGCGAGGCCACTCCCATCTTGTTGAATGTCATGACCAGGGCACAAAGACAAGGCTGAGTGGTATCTCATTACTTGGACCTAGTAACCTTGACGCAACCTCCATAGGGAAGAGGAGTCATAGGAGGAGAAGGAAGAGAGTTGAGACAAAAGTCGCACTCAAAATTGATAGTGCTACTATACTATCAAAGGGTAAGCAAGTCACGAATGCAGAAGTGGAAAAATTTGCTCCTAAGACAGTAGAGAAGGGGATCTAACAAGCCAGGAGTAGTCAATTCGCATGATCACGATGCAATCACACAGATATTGAGCCTTACATTGAATTTAGTCCCTAATTCCTTGCATGTGAATGCTTTCTGGGAGGGCACAGAGATGCATGTAGTCCTACCGGTGGTAGCATTAGGAGACATCATAAGAAAGGGGATTGTAGACACAAGAGCGAGAGTCAGTGTGCTTAGTCATGCATGGGGTAATCCACTAGTGGAGACCACAAGGTTTAATTTCACGCTAGCTAATTTCATGAAAGTTAGGCCATTCAGAGTGCTAAAAGATTGGCCCTTGAAAATAGCAGGTGTTGAGTTCTCAGTGAACTTCATAGTTACAAAGGGAGTAGACCATGACATTCTACTAGGTTGTTCTTGGATGTGGAATGCACGAGTAATCGGAGACTGGGGTAACAGCCTTATATTCCTAGGTAACAGGTCGGAGGCAATGAGTTGAGATGGACACTTGGAAGACCATGCTGGTCAACTTGGATGCCATCTCCTCTATCTTGAAGGGAGATTCACATGCTAGGAATTCATATGGGCCATTAATGAGGTATATTCCCTATCCTAAAGATGAGCAGGATTGGATGCATGTGCTAGCTACCATCAACCTGCCGTTTTCGGATGAAGAAGAGAATTATAAGCAAGCTGCAAGGGCAATAAGTGAGTCTCATAAAGCCACCACATCCTAACTATCGAAGGGTAAGACCTCACCTTCAATGCCACTTTGCATGATGGCCAGAAGCCCTAGTAGACGACAAACTTAGGTATGATAGACTATGAGCAAGCAAGGCTAGTCCACCTAATGCTGCACCTATCTTTAGAATAGAATCGGCCTCAGAGCTTCAATCGCTAGGGGAGATTCCCTCCTCTAGCGAGGGTTGCACGTTTAACTCAGAATCGAAAGTGAGCTCTGAAAGTGATCCAGAGATATCCCGACCACCCAAAACGAGATGCACCAAGGGGGACTTGCTGGTCCATCTAAGGCACAGAGATAGTTGTATTAGGGGAGATTTGAGGTCTCAAAAATGCCTTGTAAGCGATCCAAGAGAGAGAAAATATTTTAGAAAATAAAATCTTTTTTTATTTTTAAAAACTTTTATATTTTGGTAAGTAAATATATAAAAAATTATTGTCGTGATATTCTCGTGGTCACATCAAACCTAAAAATCTAGACTACCATAAATGTGACAAAGATTGTCATAATGAAGACCTTACTCATCCTCATTAAAGTGAAAAATAATATTCAATTTTAATTTTTGTCGATGTTTGATTACTTTCCTCCATTCTCACTCTCTTCTTTCTTTCCCATCCTTACTAGTTTCTTCTTCGTTTTCCTTCTTGTTTCTAATTCGCATACTTTTTCAATCCAATCTTCTAATCACATCTTTAGCTATGGATCTAATCTTTGTAGCTCTAGTAAAAGGCATATCTATCATCTTCATATTGAGTTGGATAGTGAGTATGAACCAATAAGGAAGAGAACAAAACCCATTACTATTACAGAGTCTACAAACATATACTCAGGTTTGAAGGAAAGAAGAATCTTGATCTTTGGTTAGATGGTAGGCTATATCCCAAATATCCTAACAAAAATAGCACTCCACCTTTCTATAATAGCTCTTCATTGTTGAGGTTCATTGGTGATGGTTATAATGGGTTTCTATGCTATACACTTAACTAGGTTGTAGAAAATGATGCCCTCAAATTGGAGAACCATATTTTATCAAAACATAACAATGAGTTATTGCAGAAGCTAGAAGGCTATCAACAAAGGATTCATTTGTTGGAGAAACGCATCAAATTTTATCAATGAAAGAAAACTATTTTAGGACTTCAAAATCGACAAAAGGCTCTTAGAAATATTGAGAGTCTCAGACGAGGAGGAGGTGGTTGTAGTAAAAGAATCCAAGTAGCAAGGTATATTTTTTTCCACTTTAAAAATATGAAATATGACTTTGTTTATAATTAATTATATTGATTTGTGATGTTGATTTTGTTTAGGTATCTTCTTCAACCAAATGTAAGTGAAAGAGATTCTTTGAAAGTATCTCAGTTTTATTATCATCTTCTTCCTTCGGTAGTTTCAAAAGATATTTTGGAGAAGAAGAAATTTAAAAAGGCAAAGAAACAATACTTGGAGTCATTTATAAAGGATCCCTCTTTGGATACTGAGTTAGTGCAGAAGACACTAGATAATATTGGTATCAGTCGAGATGCTTATATACAACTTTTCTAGCTTTCATAGTCAAATATGAAGCGAGGACAAGTACATAATTGCATACTTCCGGCCATTTGTTTAGAACTATTACACAGAGAGTGAATAGCAAGGTAATGGAGATTCTAGGTGAGCCTTTCCATATCAAGGCTAGCAAGGGCAAGAAAAAGGAAGTTGTATTCAATGAATTTAACAATATTTTCCTTAACTTGCTCACCCTATAATGCTAAATGATTAGATTCTATGACTTGTCACTAGAATAGACACAAGGAGTGGCTAGATTTGTGGTTAAACTTGATGAAAGTGAGATTCTAAAATGTACAGAACTAGAGAGGGTCTCTATTGCCTTGATAAAAAGAGCACTTTTATCAGATCATTACAATCACTCAATGTCATTTAGTGTTCAATCGAACATAACATTTGGTAGCTAGGAGCATTCGAAGTAGATATAAAGGACTTTGATATATTGTATTGGGTTTTTCATTGAACACCAATACTTGATGTTATTAAGAGGCAACAAGTAGGAGAAGAGCTATTTGTTGAAGGATTTGGGAACTATAAGATTGAGTGGCACATAACTAGTGACTTAAAGATACTTAAATGTATGTACAATGTATTAAAGGAAGCCAACTCTAGATCTCCTTGCCTATATTGCATGTCCCTAGCCATAAAGTTGAACTCAAGCAATTGGAATAGAGCTCCCTCTAGGCACAACAAAGATCCACAATTTAAGCCAGTCCTAGTTATTCCTTTAGTGAATGCCCATATCTATACACTTCATGCGCTTTGTAGGATAATTTGGGAAACACTAGACAAAGTATTCTTTTATTGTGATAAAACATAGTGGAATGATGATGATCTCAAAGACTTAAAAAACCAATTGAACATTTTAAAAAAGGCAATGACAGAAGCTTGGGGCAATCAACACTTCACTAACTATATGGTAAGAAGTTTGCATATGTATGTCTCTTTATTGTCTGACTCGTATAGGGTTTTCTAATTGAATTTCTTTATTTGTTGACTATGCAACATATTTTATACAACCATGCTCCATGTTTTATCAAGAAATATGGATCTCTATCTATTTGGTCAACCCAAGATATAGAAAAATCACATTATCAAGCAAGAAAAAAATACTTTAGACACACAAGACATGGAGGTGGAATATACAAAGAAAATAGTTTATTAGAGGTCTTTCAATGGTTCTACAAACAAATTTAGCACAAATTCAAGCTCAAAGACACAATCGCATCATGTAATACATCATCTTTGGCAAGGACTATATCCATTATTACCCAAAGAAGAAAAGAGAGATATCTAAAATCTTGTGCAAAGCAAAGATATTCTGAATCGTTACAAACTAGACAAAGAGATGGAAAAAGATGGGTTTCAAGAAACCCTTAACATCTTTTAGTGTTACTCTGTTTTTAGAAGAGTCTTTAGTTTCAGGGAATTCACTAGATCCTCTAAGGGAATCTTTTGTTTCATCCCACTCGATGAGACCTCTATATTTTAGGAACTCTTGTTTCCTATCGACTATAAGGAGCTTTAAATTCTTGGCATCTCCTACATGGGAGAGAAAATAAGAGGCAATAACTCCAAAGTATCTTGCCCTAGATCCACTGTATCCAGGCATGAAGCCAAAAACTCTTATACCTTCTTCCTTCTCCACCAAAATTATCTTGTCTGAACCTCTATGGAAAGCTTGGGATCCAATCACCTTGGAGATAGCTTTCAAATCCGTTATTGGTAAGCTTGGAGAGCTTGATAACCTGCTATGATAAATTGCAACTATTTGATTATTCAAGCTTCCAATATAATGACCAAGGCCTTGACTTTTGCCAAGCTTCAATGGCCTTGAGCCCTTGGCTCTTCCAAGAAAGTTATTTGCATCAATTTCTATCTGTACAATAAACCACAATATTATAAGATGTCAGTAGATAAATATCCAAAAATATTTGTCTATAATACATAACATACTCTAATATAAATCACAATGGATATCTTAGAATTATCTTTCATACCTTAGGGTTTTCATATTCTTCAAGAAAACCATCATCATATAGATTTATTGAACTTTTTGGTTTCTTCTCTAATGGAGACTTTAGTTTCTCTTCATATCCCATGTTATCAATACCACGTCTCTGCTGAATTTGTAAGTACTCTTCCTTTGTAGATATCCCCTCCTTTTCATATTTCACGATCTAATTAATACAAGAATGCAAGGTTACAGAAATATCTTGAAAATTCTCTCCCTTAACATCAAGAGTTGCTAGTAATTCCTCTTTATAACCTATAAAATTCTTATCATTTTGACCCCATGTAGCAAGGATTGCCAAGCAATAACCTTCTCTAAGATAAAAAAGGTGTGGAATATCATTTAGCAATACATATCTCTTTTTGTTGATGAGATAACTAGAAAATGTTGGTACACATTCAAGAGGACATGTTTCAATCTATGCACTCAACTCTATCTCCTTTTCTTTCACTTTTGTAATGTTCTCACTTTTAAACAATGCAACATCAAATCCTTGCACTAACTAGTTCTCAATATCCTCCTGAAACATTTCACCCTTCTCTTCAACTTCTTTGTCTTTGCATGCAATATCCTCCATCTTCTTCTCTTGTATTGTATCTAAAGAACAACTATCCATATATTGAAGATATACAAAAAATCCAACATCCTTCTGTACAAGAAGACATTGTTGTTGATTTTGATGAAAATGAAAATCTACTTTCCACTTCTTGAATTCTTCATCAATAAGACTAAACCTTGTTTGCAAAGTAGTTCTAGTAGCATTGGAAGCTTCTATTACATTGCTATAATGAACAAATCCCTTAATCTCTAGGCCTTCCACATGTCTATCATAAAGCTCATTGAAATATTTTAGTTTATCTTCAAGATCCTTCAAAAGCTCTTGCAAATCAAAGGAAACATTGAGCATATCTCTAATGTAAATAAATCTAGATGAATTTCTAGTTGCATGAAGAAAATCAAACAGCTTTTCATCACATGTATCCTTCAGATCCTCCTCCTCCATTCCCTCTAATGACAACTTCCTTTTAGTCATCCTAATTACTCACAAAAGAAAAACCAAAAAATAAAAATAAAAATAAGGGACATAATATAAATCCACATTTGCTCATATCCAGTAGACTAAAGAAAGATTGCTAAAATTTTCAAGGAGATACAAGATGAATGAAATGAATTAAAACTTTATGCAGTAGAGAAAGCATGAAATTACAAGTCTCATCGATAAAACTTTGTTTAATATTTACGATTCATGAAACGTGAAAACAATGATTTAGACCACCTCACAGTTCACAAAATCGCGTTTTATACGTCACTTATAAAAAAATTTGACGAATTCGCATTTTATACATCCGAAAAATTTGAACAAAATAATCCGTTAAGAACATCAAAATCCCACCGTTTGATATGTGTACTAGACCAATGTTGATAGAAAAACAAAGTAAAACCATTACATAATTTCTAAGTCCCTGATGTATCTTTCTCCTCTCAAACCAACTAACAAGATGGATCTTTCTTCTCTTAAATCAACTAACATCTTCAATGCCTCGAAATTCAGGATTGTAGAGAAAAATATGAAGAAAAGTATGATACCTGATATTTACAGGCCTTCCTCTTGAGAATAAATGGTTTTCTGTAAGAATATGATTGGTTTGGCTTGTGATGCTTACAAGATAAATAGTTGGTCAAAGACAAGACAAGATACGTGAAAGAAATAGTAGCTAAAATTTGAATTTGAGTATGTATATATATATATATATATATATATGCCAACGGTCATCGCATGTTTGATAAAAAAAGTACACTATCCTAATTTAGAGGAGGCACGCTTAAAATGAAAAAGAAAATGAAAAAAACTTAAAAATCGGAGCCATAAAAGTGCTATCATGCCAAAAAAGTAAGTGACACATGGCACAACTTCCCAAGGAAAAACGGACTGCAGTCGCATGTGTGAAATTAACTACGTATTGCAGTAGCCACATGTGTAAACCAACATCCTTATAAACCCAATTTTTGAACCGCAAAAGAGTTTTTTCGACGACAAAGCTCTTTCTATGCTCAACAAGACCAACACAACGCTATTGATCATAATGCAAAATTATTCTTCAGCGCAAGGCTACTAAAAAAGGCTTTATTGCCCAGCATATGCATTGAACCCTTGAGAATGTAATTTTTTTGCTAAAATATGAGTAACTCTGTATCACTTGACAATTCCTACCAAATGATTCCCCCAAAAATGCCGAATGTATGAAACACGATGGGTGCTAGGTTTCTCTTGTCCATGTGAGGCCTCCTCACGTTTCATATGACTAAGGCCTGCACTATTTCTGTTGTGATGTGGGTGTAAACTTTCTTTTGTCCATTTAAGCCATCCTCGCATTTCATACATCATGCACATGCACATGCATGCTATAGAGCTTTGAATATCCTCTATGACCTTTAACTTCAAGCTTCAAGTAAATAAATAAGTTGAAGTGAAAGACTCTCTTTGAATCTTCCAAATGCATGTGTGCCTGTTAGAACAACATATATTACAAAGTCGAAATGTTTAGGGTAAATAATGTTGCCCAAAAAATAGTTTAAAAGTTGAGTCGAACAATAGTACTTCAAATATAAATTCCTTGAAATATAAATTTTGCTACTTGATAGTGAGATGGAAAATGTTGCTAGAAGGTACTAGGTAAAGGTACTAAGTAATTGGATACCACATGTTGTTCTTTGAATGTTATAGCAAGAATATGCATGTATGAAACATGATGGGTGTTAGGTTTCTCTTATCTATGTGGGGCCTCCTCGCATTTCATACGACTAAGGCCTGCCATTATTCTGTTGGGACATATGAAACACGATTGGTGTTATGTTCACTTTTCCGAGTGAGGCCTCCTCGCATTTCATACAACTTGAGCCTGCATTGTTTCCCTTGTGTCATATGAAACGTGATATGGTGTCAAGTTCCCTGGTCTAAAAGGCCTCTTCGCATTTCATACGTCTTGTACATTGTTTTATTGAAATTGGATTTAGACTATGTGATTAGTGTTTGCTTGCTACTTAGTGATTGTAGATAAATTAATATGAGAGATTAGGAGATCTTTCCTAAATTGTTTGTTTGTTTTTTTTTTGGATGTTTCACATGGCTAGAACTAAGGCCATTGGAAGGAAGCAGAAAGTTGATCCTAGAGGTCTTGCTTCAAAGATCCATCAGTCCTCCAAGCCTTCCAAAATTACAAGGAAATCAAAGCTAAGAAGAAGGTTCTCACAGCATGTGAGGTGACTTAAGGATATTAGAAGTGCAATGAAGGCTCTGAATAATGCAATTCCAAAGTTGTCTTTTTAGAGGCTTGTCAGAGAAATTTGTGACAAGCATAGTCTACATAGTTTTAGATGGACTAGGGTAGGTCTCAACTGTATTCAGGAGGATTTTTTGATTGATTTTTTCCAAGATTCTTATATTTGCATTGCTCATGCACATAGGCTTACGCTTATGGATAAAGACATGATAATTATTAGGAGATTGAGATACAGGTTTTCAAAGGTCCTTGAGCCAATACCTCTTTCTGATGTGAAGGCTTTCAATATTTTAAGTGTGCCTCTATATAAAAAGAAGAAAAATGATTCTAGTCTGAAGGTTGAAGATCTTATGCATGTAAAGGACACAAGACAACATGAGAAAGAGGAAAATGCCATAGTAGAGCAAAGAGATAAATGGAGGGAGTATAAAAGAAAGAAGGAAGAAGAAAAGGAAGCAGAACAACACCCATCTTTGAAGAGGAGTTATCTACCCTTCTTGAAAGGGCTGACCCTAAGGGCTTCAATATTTGTTGCTTTTTACTTGGTAATACTAACAAAAGATCTGATATGGTATTTTTGGACTCTTATTGCTTTTGACCGTTGGTTCAATTCAATTGACTTTGAATCTTTGGAGCTTCTTCTAATTCCATACAATGAAAAGTAAGTACTTTGATATTTTGTTAGATTTTATGAGATCTTTTTTTACTAGATTATTGAAATATTTTTATTTTCAGTTCTCAATGGAGCCTAATTGGAATAGACTGTGTGGAAAGACAATGTTTTCTCATCAATTCTATAAAAGGAAGCCATGGAAATGGCAAGTTGTAAGTTATATGATCTAGGGTCTCCTTGATAGTTTGATCTTTTTGTTGCACGTACTCTAAATATTTTGATCTTTATTTTGTAATAACTCTAAATTTATAAACTTTTTGGTACAGAGTTGTAAAAATATTGATTGAAGTGCTAGAGAAAAGGCCTCCCATGCCTTCTGACTTACTTGTAACAATGCAATATAGACAAGTTGCGGTAAGGTCTTGATTAATATGGTTGGAACATATTAAGAAAATTTATTCTAAAAACTACCATAAACAAGTTTCATAGTTTTACTTTATATTGTTGACTGTAGTGTCCTCATCAGGATAATAATTACTTTTATGGCTAGAGAGTAATTGTAGATGCCAGAAGATTTGTTCAGTTTATTTATCTTAATGATGATAAACTTATAAAGGTAATGTGAAACATACCAAACTTTAAGATAGAGTTTTATTGCAAAATAGTCCATTGTAAAAAATAACAATGAACTAAAAGTATTTTCTTACAAATGTATGATAGTTTACAAGGAATTGCTATACAAGTGAGCATGCTTAGTATATCAAAGAAAGCTCATGAAGTACATAATGGCCAATTGTATACAACCAACAAGAATGGACAATAATGGGGACTTGGACATTGAAGGAGAGGAGGTGCACGTAACTACAACAGGTGAAGCTATGCTTTCAACACCCAAGGTAAACAAAGCATCAAAGATAGGCAAAAGGACTCCTAGAAAGGATGTCCCTTCTCCTAAGAAAAGTTCTCAAAAAAAGTAGCTTTGCCTTAGATTGTAAGCCCTTGTGTGTATAAGTCATGGAGATGGCTGACAAAAATTTGTACATGTATTTTATATTGATAGTAAAGAGATATTTTCTTCAATATCCTTGCATTGTATATTCTTCTCTCTCCTCTATGATATGTGTAATAAAAAAGTTACAAATGTTTATTAATCAAGAAGTGAAATTAGATATACACTTAAGTGGATATAATATGAAATAAAAACTTACTCATTTGTTATTAAGTTGAAACACAAATGAGTATGGTAGTTCAATATCTTCATTTGTTATTAAGTTGGAACACAAATGAGTATGGTAGTTCAATATCTTCATTTCGTAAATCCATCCTCACTTGATGTAGCATACATGATGATCTAACCTTTAGGATTGCAATAATGTCCTCATTGTACCAAACATCAAGATCCACTATAGGATCTTTTCTAAAATTATCAAGATTTTGGTCTAAAGCGGCCAGACTACTGCTAACATAATGCCATCTACTATAATAAATGCTAAGGATGAAATTTTGAGTAGCAATCATATATTTACAAGCTATAGAGTCTTGATCTATCTTACATATAATTTTCCCTTCTGTCCTAGTGTCCCATCCCTCATCAACAAATTGTATAACATGATCATATGTTAGTCTGTTCATTGAAAGCATAGCCTTTGATTTTCTTATCTCAGCATTAGAAAAGAAGTCAACAAATATATGAATAGGCATGCTCAAAGAAACTTTGCTTAGCCTACTTGAGATACTAGGTTTTAATGCTCTGTGTATCTCAGAAAATATTTTATATCTATAGCCCTCACTAGTAGTTGGACTTGGCAAAGGCCACTCAAAGCTTGAAAAATATGGCAAAGGAAGGGGGGATATTGATCCCCATTGGCTACGCTGCATGGGGACAATATAAGAATGGTCATAGAAGAATATTCCATTCTCTACAAGCTCTGTCTTCTTTCTACCTTTGTACATCTCTTCTCCAATCAAGCCATGCATCACATCAATCACATCAACAATAGACTCGACCGATTGCCATTCCTCAAGATTAGAGGGATAAACATCTATAGGACAAATGAACAAATATTATAATGGAAAACCTTAAACTAATTTCAAGAAAAGAAAGACTTTAAGAATCAAATCCTTACAATTTGGTTTATGCATTGGAAGATTTGAACTTCCTGGTTCCAAATATAGCTCTCTATGCATAAACACATGTTGCACAAGAATCTCTTTTATGCTACTCTTATTTACTTCAAGCTTGAAATCTCGGATTCTACCCTTCCAAGCAGAGATGAACGAGTTCTCATCTTTTCCTTTTCCCACGTTTTGCCTATTGCATGGTGATCCAACTGCCTTTGCTAATGATTGTAGGAATCCATCTTCCATATTTTTGGAATGAGTTAAACATTGATATGGATGGGATTTGGGATCTTGGATGCCTTGTTGAAGGTCAAATTTCTATATCCATATATATATATATATATATATTCTCTCTCTCTCTATATATATATATATATATATATATATATATATATATATATATATATAGAGAGAGAGAGAGAGAGAGAGAGAGAGAGAGAGAGAGAAGACTAGGCTACCACAAAGGAGGAAAAAACATGAGAATGACAAAAGAAAGGAGGGAAAAAAATATGTGCCAAGCTTTTTACTAATTTGAATTTAGAGTAAACCTATCATTATCATTAATTCGAACATATCATTAAATAAAAGTGGCTGGGATGGTATATCATTAATGCAAAGAATGCATAATCACGAATATAAGAGACTAAAAATAGATATTGATAATATAAATTTGTAATATTATTATATATGTATCTGTTTGTAAAATAATTTTTTGCCTTTTTTAAAATAGAACTTCCATTACGGAGGCTTTGCTCCTATTGGTCTAGAGCACTCTCTTTTTATCTCCTAAAAGGCATTTCAAGACCTCAAAACTCCCCTAATGAAAGAGGAAAAGAGAGAACAACCAAAGGGGTCGGAGGCCGTACAACAAAGGAAGCTCTAGGACCTACCAAAGCGCTTCACTAAATTCAAGAAGGGAGATAGAGTAGTGATCTTATTGGGAGCAAAGAGGTAGGGATAGGCAAGCGAACTGATAGAAGGGCCTACCAAAGTCAAGGAATTCAACTTAGCAGGGGAAGGTGAGAAGCCTCAACCTGTGTTTATAACTAACAACTTGACTCCGAGCAAGAGGATACTGATCTTGTTGCTCTCTTGCGAGAGTACATAAACGTGTTTGCCTGGTCCTTAGATGAACTCAAAGGAGTTAATCTAAGAGTTGTAATGCATAACATTCCAATGAATCCTAATGCAATACCAGTAAAGCATCGACTTTACCTGATGAATCTGAAGCACGCTCATGCCGTCAAGGAAGAGATAGATAAACTATTGAAAGACGGATTCATCTATGAGATTGAGCACATGGACTAGGTATCACCCATCTTGATTACCTAAAAAAGAACAAAAAATTTTGAGTGTGCATAAAATACAAAAATGTAAATGCCGTAACTAAGAGAGAAAATTATCCCTTACCCTACATGGAGCACATGCTTGAGAGAGTAGCCGAAGAAAGAATCCTATAGTTTCTTGGATGGCTTCTCGAGCTATAACAACCAAGGTCAGATGCACCTTGACAATAAACACAAGATGGCATTTGCCATGGAATAGGGTGTATTTGCTTACATAGTCATGCCATTTGGGTTTACTAATGCACCTGCCACCTTTCAGCGTCTAATGTGTGCCATCTTTAAGGATATACTTAGGTGAGAATTAGAGGTATTCGTTGATGACCTATGTGTACACTCTAGTAAAGCGAAACACTTAGATAAGCTTTGCGCAGTCTTTGAGAACGGTGTACATTATATAGTTCCTTAAAGTGCCAGTTCTAGGTAAAATCCAAATGAATCCTTGGGCACGTGGTGTCCAAGAATGACATTGCCACTGACTTCTCTAAAATCAGGGTCATTGTTGACTTGCCACCACCAACAAACTATAAGGGAGTTCAATGCTTCTTGGGACACACAGGGTACTATTGGTGCTTTGCCTTTTGAACTATGCATTGATTGGTAGACCACTTTACAAGTTACTGATATCGTATTCGAGTGGACCAAGGAGTGCCAACGTGCTTTTGAGGAATTGAAAAAGGCTCTCACTACCGCACCAATTCTACGAGCCCCAGATTGGAGCATAACATTCCACGTGCATGTTGATGCATCAAAGTTTACCATGGGAGTTGTTTTGTGCCAGCTTGGTGAACACAATCTTGACTATCCAATGAGCTTTGCTAGTAGACAACTCACAAATACGGAGATAAACTACTCCATGATGGAGAGGGAAGGCCTAGCCATTGTATTTGCTGTAAAGAAGTTTTGACATTGTCTTTTGGCTATGCCTTTCACCTTCTTTGTGGACCATCAAGCTTTGCTTTATCTTGTAAATAACCCATGCCTTATAGGACACATAGCTAGATGGCTACTTCTACTTTTAGATTTTGACTTCTTTGTGGTTGTACACAAGGGCAAGCAACATTACACGATCGATCACATGTCTCACATGTCCATAGGAAAAGCCGTTGGACAAGGAATTGTAGACAACCTACTAGCAAACTTAACGCCATATTGGATAGATGTCATAGTCCAAATCTTAGAGCACACATTACTTGAGAGACCTATCAAAAAGGCCATGCTAAATCATCTTATCCTTAAGATTTACCCCTATCAATTAATTGTCGACCAACTCTATAGATTGGGACAAGATGGCTTATTGGGAAGATGTGTGTGTGAGCACGAAATGCATGATGTGTTGAGTGAAGCGCATGCTAGAATTGCTAGAGGGCACTTCAGTGGAGATAGCACAGTCCACAAAGTGCTACAATATCAAGTGTGGTGACCCACCCTATTCCACGATGTTGCCAAATTTGTAAAGCATTATGACAAGTGCCAAAGGACCAAGGTCCTTGTTCATAAAGATAAGATGGAGTTGACCTCGATCATAGCATGAAAACCCTTTGAAAAATGGAGAATTGATTTCATTTGGCTGTTCAGTCCTACGACATAGTAGTCCTAGACCAAATGCATCATAGTAGCCCCACTGACTATCTCATGAAGTGGGCCAAAGTTGAAGTCACCAAGAAGAATGACATTAGGACTATGGCTAAGTTCCTTTGGAAGCAGGGGATCTCATGATTCAGTTTCCACATTGAGCTAGTTAGTGCCCAAGGCATGCACTTCATTAATGAATTGATTGCTCATTTGCTATCCACATTCTTGATCATCCATAATAAATCATCACCTTACTATCTATTGAGAATCATGGACCTAGAACTAGATGAGCTATGGTGGATGCAAATCAAACACATGATATATGATTAGAATGAGAAATTGTAACTCAAGTGAATTAGGTTCCAAGATAGATTAGCTTGGACTCATAAACACAATCTTGAGTGACTCAAACTGATTGTACCATTACATTGAAATGAGTGTCAAGTACGTGCTTATATAGCTTTTGGATAGTGTCACTATTCTCACTGTGCATATGGGATTTTGGACATCTCTTCCTAGAGCATTCATCATTGTCTCTCTCTCATACAAAGCCACTTATGGGCAAGCCTCTATGGGTGTACATACAAGCATCATTTGCTATTCTCAACACCCCCCCTCAAATGATGAGTTTCTACCCTTGCTAGCTTTTGCCCCCCTTGCATGCAAACATGGCCCGAGAGACTAGATCTTTGGTAGCCTAGTCAAGTTAAGGCTTGAAACTTTACATATTTGGTAAGGGCTTTTACATCCACTATGGGAAAATTTATTTGTTGTCAGCAAGCAGAAAGTTCTTTTATCATGCTTCTTTGGCATCCTTTGCTTTTCTCGATCTTTTGGGTGTCTTTGATCTTTCTAGACTCCTTCTTGGTCTTCATGCTCTTTGCCTTTGTTGTGATTCTTGTCCCTTTGTTGACGCGTGGTACTTCTCCTTTTTGCTTTATGATTTTACAAAGGAACACACTGATGGGTACATGGGCTTGGTTTGACAAACTCTCATACATTGAAGTTTGGGATACATGTTTTTTTTTTTGGATTTTTATGGATAGACAATCACTGAAAGGGCTTGACATGGCAATGGATTTTGGATAAGTGCAAACAGCTTATAGTTACACTAGTTCTGCAATGGAAGCAAAACTTTCAAGGTACAATTCTTGGACCAATGTGAGGAGCTGCCTTTAACAAGTCAACTGGTGGTTTGGACTCCTTTAGCCATGATAGCTGGCATTTGCTCATGGCATAATTTCCATTTCCATCTCCAAATGATTCATTTTCTTGTCTAGAATATGGAATATCTTGATAATACGTACAATGTCTACCATCTTTTGCAAAATAAGGAGGAGCCAAGACATCTAGTGCAACACAAGTTATTATCGTTGTGAATTCATGTATATTACCTCCACTTGTTGGGTGAAGCATTGATGGTTCACAAGGTGCTGGCATAGTCCTATCAACAACCAATTTTGCAAGACTATATTGTGTTGCATCACCACTGTTAACTCAATCATAAGCCTTGACATGCATTGATCCATATAGAAGTTTGCTAAAGATAGTCATGCATGGATGATTGTGAAGAGGTATTACAGTTGAAGTAGACAGGTAGAAGATCCCCATAGAGAACTCATCACACTCATATTTGTGCATATATGATATGATTGGAGCTGAACAAGATGCTTTTGAGTGATGCCTAGCCCTGTTCCTTTTCTCTATTTGAACAGAGTCAGAACCTCCATTTTCTTATTGAGGTGGGATTTCATACAATCCAACATCAGGCGGCTTGATATTGTTTAGAAGAAGGCAGACTCTTTGCAATGCCTGCGGAGAGAATGGAGGTCCTAATGGTGTAAAGGCTTCTCTGCACGCCTCTTATAGCTGCTGCACTGCAGGTAGGGGCTCGGAGTTTGGATCCCCTTCTTTAGTAGTGTCGGGGCCCAAGGCCTTTGAGGAGCACTCCTCTTCCAAGCACATGATGAAGATGATGACGCGAAGAGGCCCAATGTCATAAGAACCTGTGTTAATGTAGGGGCCTCT
This sequence comes from Lygodium microphyllum, assembly GCF_053477565.2. Classification (NCBI taxonomy): domain Eukaryota; kingdom Viridiplantae; phylum Streptophyta; class Polypodiopsida; order Schizaeales; family Lygodiaceae; genus Lygodium; species Lygodium microphyllum. Next base: position 77,774,416 of record NC_141162.1, read on the forward strand.
TACAGTTGCTTGAGGGGGCAATGACCTGCTGAGATCTATGATAGGCGGCCTGCCATGGCCAAAGGCTCCTAGATAGAAGGGGAAGGCCACCCTTGCAGCCGTTGCAAACAACAAGAGACCACCTGCTACGATTCCATTACGAAGACGTGACATCTCTCTATCCTTTGTCTCATTGATAGACAATAGACAATAGACTCTCTCTCTCTCTCTCTCTTTGTCTGTCTAAGTTTGTGTCATAGACCAATTTAGCAAAGAAATCACACCACTAGCTACCTACCTCAACTATGGCTCTGATACCATGTTGAGAATCATAGACCTAGAACTAGATGAGCTATGGTGGACACAAATCAAACACATGATACATGATTAGAATGAGAAATTGTAACTCAAGTGAATTAGGTTCCAAGATAGATTAGCTTGGACTCATAAACACAATCTTGAGTGACTCAAATTGATTGTACCATTACATTGAAATGAGTGTCAAGTACCTGCTTATATAGCTTTTGGACAATGCCATTATCCTCATTGTGCATATGGGATTTTGGACATCTCTTCCTAGAGCATTCATCATTGTCTCTCTCTCATACAAAGCCACTTATGGGCAAGCCTCTATGGGCGTACATACAAGCATCATTTGCTATTCTCAACGCTATCCTCAAGTCGACGGTCAGGTAGAATCCACAAACAAAATCCTAGTGAATGTCTTGACTAAAGTGGTCTTTGCCTCACACATCGATGGGATAATAAGCTCTAGTGTTATTGGAACTCCCTTCGTGGACTCCACCTTGTATTTGAATGTTGAGGCAGGGTTGTGGTTGCAAAAGATTGGATTGTATGATTATGCTCGGTTTCCATGGGATCTTTGGGCATTGAATGTGCATGCCTCCATACATATGGATATTTTGAGGCACTCAAATTGCAAAATCATAGGTCGTATTGAGTTGACTTTTACTATTGTTAGTCAAGTGTTTGCATTTCCTATGAATGATAATCCGATTGCATATAGATTCACAAAAGACCAGATGCATTATGTTTTTGGTGATCCAGCAGGGCCCAAGAATGTTTATGTGTTAAAACGCATTGATGGTGTCAAGAAATTGTAGTTGTGTTGGTTTATGGAACGCTTTACGATGTTCATCAGGATGAATAGCATTGCTAGAGACACTTATGGGATTCTGTACTATGCAGAGAATTTGGGGATGCCAAATTGGCAGGCCTTATGTTTGAGAGGCTTATGGCTAACATTAAAATTTCAAAAACCAAGAAGATTTTTCAGAAATCTCGGATGGGTTGTTTTCTAGCAGGGTTGTATGAGCATGCAAGGGTTTTGTATCGAGAGCTTACGACTGAGTATTTGTTGAAAATGGATGTTACTTCTTTGGTTGAAGATGCAAGGGAAGTCGATCATAAAGATGATGTTTCTCATGAGTTTAAATTTGTTGATGATGCTCATGATATGTTTGATGGTGATGTTGGAAAACATGCTATTTATTGTGAACAGGTTGGATATGATGAGGCATATGCTATTTATTGTGAACAGGTTGGATATGATGAGGCATACGCTAAGTAAGTGGCTTTCGAATTTGTTAAGGGAGATCATAAAGATGCAGGTATTAAAGATGTATTTCATGTGGGTAAGCAGTATGATGGGGATGAGTCTAAAATGGGTTGAAATTTTTATGCAAAGAAAAAGTAGAAAATTGGGAAGATATGGTTGAGGGGTAGGTTGGCATCAGAGGTGAAAAAGTAAGATGCTAATCTTGATGCATGGAATCATCTTGGTAATGATTTTGGTGACCAGCATGTGGCTGCAAGTCCAGCAGAAATACCTTTGGGTTCAATTGGTTTTCCAAAGTGTGATGGTCAGTTTGCCAGTTTTTCTGATGCTTTTGGAGTTATGCAGAAAATCATGGCATATTTCTGAGATTATGATAAGCGGATTGCTCAAATTGCTATTCGGGTTACTGAATTGCAGGATCAGTTGGTTGCCAGGCAAAAGGCAATTGAGGAGTTGAATCAGAAGCTGCAACAAAAGTAGTCGGAGTATGTTTCATTAGAATTGAATCTTGGGGTTAAAATTGCAGATATGTAATAGATATTGGATAGAAATAAAATGTCTACTATACTTTTTGAAAAATGGACTAGTGAACTTAGGACTCAATGCTTGGAAGAGATGTGTTCTTTTATGGGGAAACATGTTCAACTTCACGTTGATTATCAAATGTTATTGGAGAGATTTCAGCCATTGCAAAGAGTGGAAAAGCAAGTTTTGAGAAATGTTGAAGTTGAAGTGGATGCTTCAGTGATATTGAATTCTGACTTTGAGGATATTAGAAATGCATTGGTGGATGATGTCAAAGTTGCATGGCAAATGGTTGCAGATAGGTTTGATGGTATGATTTCTTGACCTTATCATATGCTTAAAAATGTCTTTGTGTCAGCAAATTATGAGGATCTCATGAATGAGAGAAATGCTTTGAGATTGAAAGTGGAAGAATTGGAGACAAAATGCATGGATGTAAATGCAAGGTTGGAGAAGGCTTTGGATGCAAAAAGAGCAAGTGAAGAGCATGTGGCTTTTTTGTTGCAACATGGAGATTTTCGTTCTAATGAGCATGATTTTGTAATTAAGGAGGTGGTTCACAAACTTCATCATGATTTTTCTGTCATAGATCATGGGATAGTTCAGATGATGTTGGTGTTGTAGCATGTAAGATATCTTCATGCACCGACATTGTTTTATATACTCCTAGATCTGTCTAGCTGTTACTTTGGATGTAGTTTTGTTTTGTTCATGACATATTTTGTTTATTCCACTGAATCTTAGAGCCAATTATGCAATTGCATAAGAGGATTATGAGTATCCATCTAACAATCTACTGATTAGAGAAAGAGATCAAAGTGTTCTTCAACACTCACGAAGGATCAACTTCAAATTTATCTCCATAGCAATAGCAATAGGCTTGCAATATTCAAGACCAAATCTCTACAATAATTTATTGACACACTTTGTTTGACACAAAGCAACACCTTCATCACATGACTTAAATTGAATGCCCAAATAATGATCCACTAAACCCAAATTTGACATGTCAAAAGCTAAATTTATTTTGACCATAAAAATAGAAAAATGTATCTCATTAGAACTAATGAACGATATGCCATCAACACAAACCACAATGATAGAGGCACATCACCATCATGTTGAATACATAAGTTGCTCTCAATTGGACTATTTTGAAAACCATGTGTACTCAAGTATGCGTGTATCCTCTCATACCAAGCTCGAGGTGCTTGCTTAAGACATACAATGCTATATCTAATAAATGATATCCTCTCAATTAGACTATTTTGAAAACCTTGTGCAAGTCCACGTATCTTCTTATACCAAGTTTGAGGTACTTGATTTAGACCATACAATGCCTTTTCAATATGCAAACTTTATTTTCTTTCCCCTTTTGCAGAAAACCATGAGATTGAGAAACACACACTTCCCCATATAGATCACAATTTGGAAATGCACATTTGATATCCGACTAATGTACATTTCAACTAGAATAAGCCAAGCTTCATACAAAGTGACAAATTATAATATCTTAGTGGGATACTTGTTAAGTATAGAAGATGCATACAAAACTTCCTCAAGCCAAAAAACACATGGCAAAGCTTGACTTTTAATCATGCATCGTGCCATCTCCATGAGAGATTGATTCTTTTATTCAACTATATCATTTTGTTGTGGTGTATATGGTCTTGTACATTAGTAATGCCAAACCTTAAGGGATGGACATAGCTAGGGTGTAACATACATGTCTTTGCATGAATACCCACTCTTGAACCTCTTCATCTAGGACAATCAAGAAAAAATTGTCTCAAATTTGTATGTAAAGACTCCCATAATTGTGCATAGAGTGATGGTAGGTGCACGGATTTTTTTGCGTATGTAGCACATGTGTGGTGGTGGCGGCAGTGGCGGTGAGAAGCCTTCTTTCTCCTTCTTTCTCTCTTTCTCTCCCTCTCGGCAAGATGCTCACTCTCCCTCTCGCTCTCCCTTTCGCTCTCTCTTTTGTGAATGCGTGAAAAATGACGCGCTTGGGTTTCGGCCCGCGTTTTTTTTTTCTAGATACCGTCGCTATTTGCGTTGCTAATAGCGACGCCGCTATTTGTCGTCGCTAATGGGCATCACTATAGCCTCATATCCTTGTAGTGTAACATTATAAAATCAACCAACTAATAACTAACTAATCTACTAACTAACCAACTAATCAACATAACTAACTCACACACTCTCTCTCCCCCATTCCCTCCCTCTCTCCCTCTCTCTCTCTCTCTCTCTAACTGCCCAACCAACTGACCAACCTACTCACCAAACCAATAATAACAAATAAACTATCATATAGAACAAAACAAATTTACAACCCGAAAGAGAGAGAGAGAGAGAGAGAGAGAGAGAGAGAGAGAGAGAGAGAGAGAGAGAGAGAGAGAGAGAGAGAGAGAGAGAGAGAGAGAGAGAGAGAGAGAGAGAGAGAGAGATCACGAACCTGAATAATAGTCATCCTAAACTGCCTGAACAGAAGAAGAAAGATGGAACGCTTCAGCTATGCATTGACTACAGAGGGTTGAATCAATCAACCATTAAAAACAAATACCCCATTCCAAGAATAGATGAACTTCTTGACCGTCTTCAAGGTGCGAAGATCTTCTCCAAGATAGATCTTAGGTCTGGATATTATCAGATAAGGATCAGGGAAGAAGATATTCCGAAGACCACATTCAGCTCAAGGTACGAACACTTTGAATTCCTAGTCATGTCATTCGGGCTGACAAATGCTCCTGCTACCTTCAATAGGTTAATGCAGGATATCTTTAGGCCCTATCTTGATGACTTCGTACTCGTCTTCTTTGACGATATCCTAGTCTACTCCAAGCAGGAAAAAGATCATGAACCCCAGCTTCGCATTGTCCTTGAAACAATGAGAGCACACAAGCTTTATGCCAAGAAGAAGAAGTGTGCATTTTTCAAGCGAGAGATCGAATATCTAGGATTCATTGTATAAGCTGAAGGAATTTCAGTAGATCCGGAGATGTTCTGGAATGGCCAACACCAACTTTTGTCAAAGAAATACATAGTTTTATTGGATTGACAAGATGGTACAGGGTCTTTATCAAAAACTATGCTTTGATTGCAGCGCCTCTGACTGATCTACTAAAGAAGCAAGTATCAATTGTATGGTCACCTGCTGAACAGACCAGCTTTGACAAACTAAAGCAAAGCTTGGTATCAGCACCCATCTTGAAACTTCCTAATATTAGCAAGGATTTTGAAGTGATAACTAATGCTACCGCACTTGCCTTAGGATGTGTGCTTATACAAGAAGGTCATCCCGTAGCATAATCTTCAAGGAAACTGAAGAGCCATGAAAGGAACTATGCTATCCACGATCTAGAGCTGTTGGCTGTCATTCATGATCTCGAACTTTGGAGACACTACTTATTAGGTAACAAATTATCCCTAGTGATGTGGACCACAAAAGTCTTAAATGGATTTTCACGCAGAATGAGCTCAATATGAGGCAACGTCGATGGATTGAAGTACTAGAAGAATATGACTTTGAAATCAAATACCGTCTTGGAAAGGAGAATGTAGTTGTCGATGCACTCAGTCGCAAGGCATTTCTAAATTCTCTGATTTTGCAAGATCCATCAACAGCAAGATCTCTAGCCACAAAGGTATCCATGCCAAACAACCCAATTCTTGAGCTAGCTAGAGAAGAGGCATGCCATGACCCAACCTATCAGAATTTGCTAAGGGAGATCCCCATCAAAGATCAAGACCCGAAGCTACAAACAAAGTATCAAGAATTCTCTATCAATAGTGGACTTGCCTACTATAGAACAAGATTATGTATCTCAGCAAGCCGATCAATCAAGCAGAAGATACTTTGGGAAGCCCATGACTCCCCTTTCTCAGGACATCCCGGCTATGCCAAGACCCTTAATGTGGTCAAGAAGAGCTATTATTGGGACAGGCTCAAAGGTGACATTCTCAAATATGTCACGGAATGTTTGTCCTGTCAATGCATTAAGGCCGAACATGTCAAAATGCTAGGGAAATTGCAACCACTTGACATTCCCCAAATGAAATGGGAATTCATCAGTATGGAATTTGTTGTTGGCCTGCCCCAAGTTCAGGGAGGATACAACTCCATTATGGTCGTGGTAGATATGCTCACCAAGGTTGCACATCTTATCCCTGTTAAGACAAACTATAAAGCCTTAGACATCGCAAGATTATTCATCAAGGAAATATTCAAACGCATGGGTTACCCAGAAGAATCATTAGTGATCGTGACTCTCTCTTCACCTCATACTTTTGGAGGGCTATCTTTGAGGCCATTGGGACTCAACTCTGTTTCAGTACAGCTTACCATCCCCAAACCGATGGTCAAATGGAACGAGTCAACCAAGTCATTGAAGATATGCTTAGGGCACACTGCTGCTGCAAACCTAAAAAGTGGATTCAATATTTGCCACTGGTTGAGTTTGCCTACAATGCTTCTTACCAACAAAGCATTCAGATGACCCCTTTTCAAGCATTGTATGGGCACGATTGTCGTACTTCTTTGAGCTTTTCAGATCCAATCTTGAGGGTTGAAGCTTCGAAGCAAATGCTGGAAGACATGGATGACCAAATCAAATCAATAAGACAAGACATCCAAGCCGCCAAGGACAGATAGAAGGCTTATGCGGATTTGAAACGGCAAGACAGATCCTTTGTTGAAGGTGATATGGTCTTCATTCGTGTATGTCCAAAGAAGAGTTCCCTATCCTTGGGTGAATGCAAAAAGCTAAGTCCAAGGTATTGTGGACCCTACAAGGTTCTCAAGTGCCTAGGGCCTAATGCTTACAGACTTCAACTCCCTGAAAACCTAAAAGTTCATAATGTATTCCATATCAGCCTATTGAAAAAGTATGTGCCTAACCCTAGTCACGTGCTTGATGATCAACAAACTGTAATGCCCAGCCAAGGAGTGCTTAAGCTACGGCTTGATAGAATCTTAGATGTTAGGGAGAGGCATTTGAGATCCAGGACCTTGAGAGAATACCTCATCCAGTGGAAAGATTACCCCGAAGAGGATCCCACTTGGATGGATGAAAGTACTCTCAACCAACAATACCCCCATATCTTCTCGAGATGAGGACATCTCGATTCCTCTAAGGGGGAGATAATGTAATATTTCTGGAACGAAATATTAAAGACCCTAGATCCCGCGCAAAAGCAATTCAAAGAATTCTCCCGCAACAAAAAAAACTTTGGCCTAGGTGCTCCATCCTCGTGTAGTAACAAACACCAGCCCCGCGTTGTGTGTAGGAAACAGTGGCTCAAAACCGTAACCACCGCGGGAACTCCCCTTCAAGGGAAAAAGGATAATGAATTATTTGCAAATTTTTTTATTAACTCCCTTCCCTTCACCCGTTGCATGGCGAGGAGAGGGAGTATGTGTTAGAGCTTGTGGAGGGGCATGGGGAGGAGGGCATGCAATCTGCCACTTGTGTGGCCCACCCCCCCACCTTCACCTCATATAAAACCCCCACCCCTCCTCTCAAGCTTGGGGGGGATTGTCTGGGTTGCCCACCATCAAGGAGCTGCCCACCGTTGACCTGCTGTCACCGCCAAGCTGTCCGTGCCACCAGGCTGTTGCTACCGCCAATGTCATCATCATCATCATCATCATCATCCTCATCCTCATCCTCACCATCATCACTCCAATCATTTTCCCATCATGTCTCCACGTCATCTCCCTGTTCATCCAGAAGCTTGAGAAGAAGCTTCTCTAGGCCAAGTTCACTTGCATCTCCTGGGGTTTTTAAACCGTGTTCCCCAAGGCCTATTTCCCGTGCCGTGAGGGAGATCTCGGGAAGTAGGCAATTTCAAAAATCGAAAAAGGGGTACCAAGGGAGCCAAGGGAGAGTTTGTTGAGTCCAAGTTTACTTCCTCAATGGCTCCTAAGCAAAAGTCAAGAGGACCACATGCGGGAGCTTCCACCCAAAGTATGAGAGTGGATAACGCCCCGATATTGAATGCCCAGGTTCCGAAAAATATCCCCGCATGGAAAGGATGCATAAAGCATGTTTTAATTCACATAGGGAAACTTAAATGCATTGGAAAATTTATATACTTGTTTGATTTACAAATTTCAGTTGCATGACGAGTACTTGCATTTGCTTACACTTCCATGGTCAAGGGTAGTCATATTTTTTTTGAACGTATGATGCATAAGTTAAAAGATGAAATTATACAAAGGTGTCCTTGTTGCATCACACAAAGGATAGGGCATATAACACATCATGCACTTACGAAATAATTTCTTGGTTGTGACTCGTGTATAAGATAATCGTAGACGGTCATTAAATGATGTCTGAATAGTTGCAATGAAAGGAAAAGTTTTATGAACTTTGGCAATAAAACATATATTATGCAATTCGCATGCAATGATAGTTAGATTTTAGGTTGAGATAAGCGATAAAAGAAGGATTAAATCAATGATGTATTCATTGGCATCTGGTCATGAAAGAATGACGCATCCATGCATAGAGTTCTTTTATCAAAGTTCAAAATTGGGAAAGGATGCATCTTCATTAAAATACTAAAGCTTTGAATTCGATGCATCAATGTAGGGTTTATAAGAGTTAGCTCTGAATGTCAATCATTATAGTATAGGGCAAGGAAAAGAAAGATCACTGTAGATCCTATAGTTGCTTAAAGGCAAAAAGGTCTATGGTCTTGAAATTGCATGGAATGATACATCTCACACATCTTGCAGTCACTTACATCCTTTAGGGAAAGTACTTGCAAGTTTAGAAGAAAGTATTTGCATCTTTAAAGGGAAGACAATCTTTAATCATAGGTTGGTTAGATCAACTAAGTAATTCGCGTGTAATTGAGTAGCTTACATGAAATTCATAAAGGTATGATTAGCTAGCATATGATGGTCACCTCAATGTGCTAGGTAGGGTTAAGCCATGATAAAATTCTGCTTAGTATCGCACTTAGGATGCCAAATGAATATTTTCCATCTTAAGAGTTCAACCCCCATTCATAGATGTTAGGGTTATCAAATCAACCATGCAGGAATGATCTAGGGTTCTCACCCTAAGCATCAGATGACCAAATACTAGACTTTTGCAAGGAATTTAGGGTCCCTATGGCCAAAATGTTTATCAGCCTAGGAGGGTTAGGGTTTTGTTTTGGGTCCATAGGACTCCCAAACCCTATATCTTGATTAAAGGTATTCTTGATCAAGAAATACTGTATGATGGGAGATATAATCCCACAAGTTAGGTATTGACACCTATCTCATGCAACAAGCTGCAACATCATATGCCCTTGTGTCTAAATCACAAAATAGAACTGCACCACCTTAGACCGAGTTGGTGAGTTCTAATTACAAGTCAAATTTCCTAGGAATTGAGTAGTCGTCCTGCTACAACACTCTTCCTTGGAGTGTGATTTGTCAAGCTAGGGTAGTTATGAATTGCCAAGAAAGCAATTGACCAACCAAGTTAGGGCGACGGGGTTGTCTAGGATTTATTAACTATAATATAAGGAAACCTAAGGTAGTGACAATTTGGGTCAATAGGGTATAAACCCTAACCCAAGGAAAGAGGGTAAACAAGCAACTCAGCTTATGAAACCCTTGGGATCTTTCCAAGTCGCGAATGATCTAGGAATGAATGCTGGAAGTATTCGGGGAGAAGGAATTACACCTTAGCAGTTGGTCGTACGAACGATCACTAGAATGCTCGTGATTATACACTTAGGTGCACTGTTTGTACTTCTTTGCTCAAGGAAATAATTCAGGAAAAACAACTAATGCTTCAGGTTAAAAGCCTGGAGGGAGAGGCAATATCAGTTACCTCCGACTGTCTGCCTGACCCTATCCAAGGGGGTTGTTAGTCACGCCAGGTACGTGGACCGAACCCGCCGCGAGAGGTCTCTCCGTGGGTGCTACTTGGAGCAGGAGGACGCTTGGGTGCCAGGGGAGGCTCTGGCCGTAAATTCCTTGCCTCTGAATTTTGCACAAGAGGCCAACGTGACTCGAGATGGGATCTCGAGGCCCGCATACTAGTCAACGGGCGGGACTTGAAATGGCAATCCCTGAGGATTGCTGGGATAGCCTTCGGGTAGGTTATTTGATGTATTCCAAAGACTATGATAAAGATCAAATGTTGAAAAAGGAACTTGCTTGACATTGTTTTTTTGTGTTAGTGCCTAAGTTACGTGAAGGAACCGGTGATTAAATAGTTAATTAAGGAAGCTGTTTTTGCTTGTCAAACTAAATGTGATAGGTAATTAGATAACTAAGCAACCCGAGGAAAGGGCAGTGGACGTGACTGTAGGTCCGTCCTACGGAAGGGTGGTCTCGGTTGGCCAAAAAATTTTCTCAAAGGATTTGACAGCGAGGAAACAATAACCTAGAATCAATAGAGCTAGAGTCCCAATTTATGTTGTTTTAGGGGAACGGAATGGGACTATGCCTTATAGTCATAGAGATCGAGCTTCGCATCCCTCTCGTTTCCCATTCTCCTTGAACCAAGTGCAGTATAAATCCACTTTGACACTGATGTTCTATGCAAAGTGGTTCGTCTGGGGCTCGACGCTAGGTACCTCCTAGGAACTCGACTATTAGGAAAATCCTGATTCAGGTCGGCGGTCCTAAGTGGGAATGACCAGATGCTTCCGCTTCATGGCATACTCGGGAACACCTTGATCACAAACCCTGTGACATTCCTTGTGAGTGCTAGGTTGCACTTTCTAGACTCTCTTCCTGATGGGCTGCTAAGACGTGTCCTACAAGTGGACAGGGGGACACGTTACAACATTAATTACTTCATCGTCTCATTCAGATGCGGACAACCACCCCTTTGCCACCCATCCCATTATGTCGTTTGGTTTCCAGGCCTACAATTAGACAAGTCACATCAAGGTACAAGCAACTCTTGGAAACCTTTTTAGCAACGAGTATGTTAGAGGGATGGATATATTTATAGTGTCATTAAAAACTCCAAGACACTAGTGCAAGGAGGTTGATGATATGATTAGAACTGAGTGGGATCCCCATTGGCTAAAGAAGCATGAGGACTTCAAGGTAGAAATTAGCGGCACCTATTAGGTCTTTTTGTCAAATTGCATGTTTTATGTTTGGGATAGTAACCATCGTCTCACAGTATGGATGAATGAGATACGCACATGTGAGTGGCCCTAAACCGTAGGACCTTAACATTCTCCAATGTGTTTTTTTCTTACATCATCCTTAACATAATTGATTATTTGCGACAACCTTTCCAAATAATGCAAGGCAACATGTGCGCATTGTTGCCTTGTGAAAGTGACAAGTGTGGTAGAGGGGGAGATTTTGTTAGCTATTTCTCGTACAAACAGGTATGCAATGGACCATATTCATGAGATCCTAATATAGAATGTACACAGGCTAGCACAAAAGGAGGTTATCCATACCTCATATCCAGACCTTTTTTGTGAAGCAAGGATGCTAGGGCAAGCTGACCATACAACTATTTTGGACAAGCTAGTTGATGATGCAAAGGCATGGGTGCAAGCACACAGAAAGTCAGCGCCCATTCCCACATGGTATAAGGCACCATTGATTGCACTAGCCCACGTTATGTGGAAGGTAGGTAGTTCTTTGAACTATCTTAACATGTTTTTTCTTATACATTTTTTCCTAATGCAATGATATTGTCCCTAATTACCAAGTGCAGGACGAGTATGATATGGCAGTGCATTCGATCAAAAACTATAGTGTCAATGAAAAGATCATTAAGGAAACTCGACGTTTGCTAAGAGTTGAAGATCCCATTCTCAGAGAGAAGTGGTATTAGTAAGTAGCTACCTCTTTGTACCTGCCATCTATATGTACTTATACTACATTTTTCCAAAGTACCAATGTTTTTGCAATGCAAAACTGTCTCATGCTTGGAGTGGGGCTCCAAGACAGGGGGTGTATTGAACGAGGAGAGAGTATACACATTAGCATCCTCAAAGCTAAACGAGGTAGATCGCGTAAGGATATTGAAGGCCATGGAGAGTTCTAACAGGAAAAATTGAATGTTGATGGGAATGCATGAACGTAGGTTATTCTTGTTCATCTAAATTATGTGCATCATAAGTTTGATGAATTGGTATTAAAAAATATATATTTGATTCAAGCAGATGGAAATGCACCATTCAAAGTTGGGTAAGACAAGAGACCTTTTGGGCCATGTTGCAAGACGGCAGAAAGAGATTGCTTTTGAGTTGGGAGGACTACTATAAAATTCAAGTGGAACACGATTTGTTCTTCCAATACACCCAAGAGATAAAGAGAAAGCATAGAGAGCAAATATTTTGCACCGCTTTCCATGATTTCAAGCCAAAAAAAGATATGGAGATACAGAGTTCAACAAAGTTGGCAGCATGGAGGCTTCCATACAGGTAGTTCACAATATCCTTCTTTAGTAGCATGTTTGTGGTGCTATCTTGCCAATCCATTCAAGATTTGTAATGGTAACTTTACAAGTTGGGTAGATGGAGAGGAGGGCTATACAAACTCTGCCAGGAGAGTGTAAGGATTGGGCAAACGTGTAGGAGAATCAGTGCAAGTATGAGGATTACCAGATAGAGCAACAATGGGATGAGGAGATATATTGAAGATGCCCTATTTTCCTCGACTATCCATAAGGTGAATACCCCTCCAATGAGAAAAGTTTGTACCAAAAATACTCAAGGAAAAAAAAAACACAAGAGACACAAGGATCCAAAGGCATGGTAAGTGAAATGAGTTACATTCTTAGGAGTATATTGCACTTTGTTGTCTCCTAATGAAGAGACTATGATGGGTTCACAGGAAACTGATACTACTAGTGCATTTACTATAAAAAGAAAACACAAGAGCAAGCGCACATCCAATATCATTGAAGAGAGGCCAATCGGCCCTCATCACCAATTAATTTGGTTTCTCCATACCTAAAAGGTTTGATGTTTTGAAGTACTATATCCAAGGCATCTCTTGTGTCCCTCCAGTAAAAATATTTTCTTGAATATGAATCGTAACGACCAAACCATGTAGGCCCCTTCATTGATATCACTGAAGGGCATATCGCAATGAAGGCATCACTGAGGAGGTCCGTGACATTGGCATGGATAGAAGGATACAACAAGTTCTTCCAGATCTTGTGGGGGAGAGTGTTGCCTTACACACGACAATGATGAGAAGCAGTGAGGCATCACATAGAACTAACACACGTATTATAGAGCACCAAGATGGTAAGCTTGCTTTTGTAAAAAACTCATGATGTGAAAGCACATAATTCTTGTTCATCACCAAAGTAACATCAACAATATTTTTTAACATGCAGAGTGTAGAAGAATTGAGTGTCTTGGATTTGAGGTCACATCGAACATGGCGCATACGCAGAGAGGTAAAGAAACAATGCTCATGAATTTCACACATGTCATGATTGGATTATGTCAGAGTTGTAAAATATTCTATCATTATATGATGTTAATAGCAATATGTGTCCTTGTGTAGGGAAGGAAAGAATGCAAGAACATGGACTAGCCATGCTAGGGGATGTGACAACTACCAGTAAACAAGCATGACTCGTGGTTTTTTTTTTCCCACAATACAATGCCAATAAGAATGGTTTGTATTTTTGTAGAGGGGGATACCATTTTTTATTTTCAACCTATAATGCTAGAGGATGTGCCAACCACAAACACTAGTGAACTAACGTGTCTCAATAATACTATCTTCAATAACATTTTGAATGAAAAATATGTTGCTAATTATGAATTTATCATACAGAGGGCCATACTGAAAGTCACATGGAATTCCACTTGCAAGACATCGCCTCCCACGAAGCTACAATGGTGCAAGATGTTCCAACCACACATGCATGTAAACAAACATGTAAGAAGAATATTATCTATCGTTAACATTCAGTAAGAAGAATATGTTACTAATCAAGGAGTCAATGTGCAGAGGTCCACAACATTGAAAGCCCTATGGAAGACCCCTTGCAAGTCGTTGTCTCCCATGCCGCTATGATGGCAAAGGTGGAGTGGCATACTGTTCTTTGTGACCCATTTGAGATCGGACATGCATTGCGAAATGATCAGCCAACTGAGGCATTCTCTCAATTGGTAGAGGCATTGGAGGGGGTCAACCAAAACAAGATAGTCGAGGTTGACGAAGAAACCACAAACATAGCATGAAATATCATGGTGGTTTGTCTCCCTGAAGATAGTGTCGTACATGGATTGGGGGATGGAATTTCGTCGTGGAACTCCCATACTGAGGCAAAGTTAGTCGATGCCATGTATTTGGTTGATCATGTTCTCAAGGACGTAGGGATGTTGTTGTTCCTTGCCACAACACACTCCATGGTAGAGCTTATCAAGAAGGTTGTGGAGGATGGAAACCGATGGATGGAGTTAGGGTAAAAGTGTTGGGCCTTACGCATGGCACAGGTTATTCATTGTGAGATACATGTATGTGTCATTAGAGGTAGAGAGGTGAGAGTTTTAAAGTCATGATATGCTCATGCTAGATATTGTTTATGTATCACACTTGTTGGCTTCATTTATTGAGTATAATTACTAAAATTAGTATTTCAATCTTTAAATGCAAGTACATGTGCTATATATTCTAGTGTACATGCGTTCAGATATAGCTTACAATGGAATCATCCCTCTGGAGTTCATAAAAGATTGCATTACTGCTTTGGCCGCACTTCAACCCAACAACAACACTATTTGTGGATGATAGCATGGAGAAGATGCAGATGAACCCTCCAACACCTTTATTTTCCCACCCCCATTTGAGGGAAACCCCATGGACACAATCCTTCTGAAGCACAAGCTTTCCTACTTGACCGAGTGCGTGCTTCCGTGGTTCAGTCCTAGACTTTGTTAGGGATCACCAATTCCACCCCCCAACAATGAAACTCGATTGATATTTGATGTGCATGATGAATATATACTTTCAGAATTATTAGATTCTTTTTATTTACAAGTGCGATAAAATGAGGATGAGAGGGAGGAGAAGAAAGAGAGAGGAATGTGCAAGTGAAGGAGATTCTGTATAGGCATTTGCTCAATTGCAATACTACAAGATGTGTAAACAAAGCATCTAGGGAAGGGTGGAGTGTAGAAACATGCATGCATGTGTGCACAGTGGATTGAATAACAATGAGGTAATATTGTTGTCTTGATATTAACTATTCGAACAAAGTGAAAAACTAGATATCTCATGTTAATACAGTGAGTGTAACAAATTATTTGATACCCTATTCTCTTGTAGTAAGTCCACACAATAATGCTCGATTGAAAGTAGCGAAAACATTTGCAATATAGTTTTGCCTATGTGTGCACAATGGAAGTGATATATCAGGATATAATATCAAATCATGCACATAAAAGTGAGAGGTACGTAGATGTATATATGCATGTGGGATAACAATGTGATATTCTTTTCGTCTTGATATTAACAGCTAAAAGTGTTTAAGATAAATTACCTCATGCAAACCCTTGACCCTTGTGATAATAAGAGGGTTGTGAAAAACGGATGGATGACCCTTGCAAAATTAAGAGGGTGAGATAGAGAGAAGTTGCTAATTTAGAGTGTGTATGAGAGAGAGGGGGGGGAGAGAGAGAGGTTGTTGTTTGAGAGAGAGAGAGAGAGAGAGAGAGAGAGAGAGAGAGAGAGAGAGTGTGTGTGTGTGTGTGTGTGTGTGTGTGTGTTCGTGAGCGCACAAAAGAGAGAGAGAGAGTGCAGGAGAGGGAGAAAGTGAAAAGCTGCTAATTGAGAGAGAGAGAGAGAGAGAGAGAGAGAGAGAGAGAGAGTGTGTGTGTGTGTGTGTGTGTGTGTAAGAGGGGGAGAAAGAGAGGAGTTGCTTATTTGGTCTAGTGCTCTCTGATCTAATATTCATTAGTTGCTTTATTTAGTTGCTATATTTGAGAGAGAGAGAGAGGGGGGGAAAGGAGACACAATAGAGAGTGAGAGTGAGAGTGAGAGAGAGGGAAAGAAAAGAGGGATAGAGAGAGAGTGGGTGCATATGTATTTGTGAGCGACACAAGGAGAGAGAGAGCAAGCAAGAGAGAAGGTGAGTGTAAGAGAGGGAGAAGTGAGAAGTTGCACAGAGAGAGAGAGAGAGAGAGAGAGAGAGAGAGAGTATGTGTGTATGTGTGTGTGTGTGTGAGTGAGAGAGTGAGAGAGAGGGAGATGGGGAGGAGAGTGGAAGATGGGCAAGAGGGAGAGAGAGAGAGACCTTAATTAACAAGGGGGAAGAAACATGGGAGGGGATAGTAGTGGTGAAAGCGGTGGAGGTAGTAGTGACAGTGGCAGTGGAGGTGGTGGCGACAGCGGTGGCTGTGGTTGTGGCTGTGGCGATGGTGGTGGTAGCGGCGGTGGTGGCGGCGATAGTAGTGGTGGTGGTGGTGGCGGTGGCGATAGTAGTGGTGGTGGTTGTGGCAATGGTGGTGGTGGTGGTGGCGGTGGCGGCAGCGACAGTAGTGGTGGTGGTTGTGGCAATGGTGGCGGTGGCGGTGGCGGTGGCGGTGGCGGCGGCGATAGTAGTGGTGGTGGCGATGGCGGTGGCGGCGGCGACAGTAGTGGTGGTGGTTGTGGCAATGGTGGTGGTGGTGGTGGAGATGGTGGTGGCATTAGGGGCGGTAGTGGTGCTTGATATGTGCACAAGAGAATAGGAGGAATAAGTGGAATATGTGGAACAAGAAATGGAGGTTGCCCAGAAAAGCTCGCTTAAATGCTTGCTCAAAAAGCTCACTTCTTGCCCTTCCCTTGGCCTATTCTAAGTGGTAATGCTGCTCATTGGAGTAAAAGTTGTCATGAAAAAAGGGTACTAATTCCAAAACCTGCTAAAGCCATTGTTGCCTATGGACCGTTTGAGAAGTGGGGTTTGGATTTTATTGGACCTTTACTTGGTACAAAAATAGGAAAGTTTTACATCATTACTGCAAATTGATTATATGACCAAATGTCTTGACGCTAAAGCTACAAGGAATTGCAAGAAAGAGGATGTAACTCAGTTCCACATGGAAAACATATGCTGTAGATTTGGAATATCACTAGAAATAGTGACATATCAAGGTCCTGGCTTCAAAAATAAGCTATTGAGAGAATTAACATGGAAACTAGACTTGAAACATAGATTTGCTACTCCTTATTACCCTTAGTGCAATGGACTGGTGGAAGCATTCAATGGAATGTTATAGAAGATTCCCTT
Source organism: Lygodium microphyllum (assembly GCF_053477565.2). Lineage (NCBI taxonomy): Eukaryota > Viridiplantae > Streptophyta > Polypodiopsida > Schizaeales > Lygodiaceae > Lygodium > Lygodium microphyllum. The sequence goes on from NC_141162.1 coordinate 77,791,720, forward strand.
TAAGCTAGTTGAAGATCATCCTAAAGATTGGGACAATTACCTACATCAAGCTTTGTGGGCTTGTAGAACAATACAGAAGACAAGTACAGGATTCACTCCTTTTCACTTAGTATATGGTCAAGATGCTTTATTACCTGTGAATGTCATGTTCCCTACGATGGAGTTTGTAAGAAAGCATCAGTTAAATCAAACAGAATTGGGAATTGACAGAGGACTGTACCTTACAGTTGGATAGGCCACAAGCAATGAATTGTTATGAAAAATAGGTTTTGAAGAGAAGGGAATGATTTAATACACAATTGAAGAAGAAGAATCTTGTAGAGGGAATGTTGGTCATGAGATACGACAATAGCTTGGACTCTACTTTTCAAACCAAGTTTCAAGCTAGATAGGAAGGACCTTTCCTCATCAAGCGAAAGTTTGAAAATGACACTTACTTGCTACAAGATTTAGATGGGACTGTTTACAATAGTAGAATCAATGGATTCCGTCTAAAGAAATATATCTGTAGAATCCTGTAAATAAAGAGGATGTAGGAAATGTACATACTATACATAAAGTAGGTTGCTTCCAGTTTATTGTTTGGGACATATTTATAAAGTTTTCTAAAATCTGGTGTTGATCAAATGGTTGTAAATGATGGACAACATATTCAAAGTGTGCTTTGACACCTACTAAAGGTCTCTTTCAAGTTTGGTGTTGATCCAAGCAAGAATGTGAGAGTTATGGTCTCTAGAAGGTCAATGTTTGAAGTGGACTGCATGCAGAAATTTAGGACTGCAGACTATGCAGAGCTATTTTAGGGCAGCAGATCAAGGAATTTGACTCTGAGTTATTATGAAGAGTTAAATATTGAAAAGAAAGCTACAACTTTCCTTTTTGAAGCTTGGCGATCCAAGATCTGGTTAGAAAGTTATGAGCTGTTCTGTGTTGTGCTCTATGAGGCAGATTTTCAGAAAAATATATTTGTCTTTGTCAGATGTTTTTGAAGCTTTTAATAAAGGTTTGTTCACACTTTGTGTTCCAAACCAGGGGGTGGCTAATCATGGTGCGTGAAAATGAGTGACCGGGGACATGATGCTATGTGAAGTCAAGTGGAGTAACACATGAAAATATCATTTTTTTGTCTTTTTAACACTTACTCGTAGCGGGAGTTGGGTTGATAAATGGAAATCTTGAGTGGTACCATGCATGTTCGACACGTGGTTGTGATATTTTAGTTTTGAGACACGCGCCTCATGCAAAAAGATAAGAAAATGTATCATTGCTTTTGATTTTGAGTCCTCGAGTGGAATTTTACATGGCAAGGGGCATGCTTGCCATCTAGCAATTAAGGGGAAGCAATGGGCACCTTGGAAAAATAAGGGAAAAAGTAAAAACGTGAGGAGTTTTAAAAAGAAAAAAAGAGTAGAGAAGTGTTTGACACAAGACAATCAACATGAGAGAGAGAGGGGGGAAGGGAGAAGAAGAATCTTGCAGGCTGAAAAAGGGAGAAATTTGAAGCTCAGAAGAAGAAGAACAATTTATCAAAAGAAAGAGACCGTGAAGCTGAAGTTATTGGAGCTAAGGAGCAGGATGGCAAGGATGTTGAAATCAATGGGCTGATGTGAATTCTCAGTTTTAGGATGATGGTAATAAGAGTCTTCTTTTTGTCTTGTTTTCTTCTACTACTTTGTGAGGCAGCAGAGAGTTCACAGATCAGTTTTGATGTATGGATATGAGTGAAAGACAACAGAGGGCTATTCTTCATCATGTTGAGAGTGATGTATGTTAGTTGTTGTGTGAGGCTTCCCATCAGTAGAGAAGAATGAAAGTAAAGGATCTCTACATCTGAAGCCGGTGGGTGGGTATATGGCTGAGAATATGTGTTATGGGTAGATTTGAATGCAAGGGTTTGAGTTAGTGGAAATCTGAAAGGATTTACAGCCAAGAACATAATGGATCAGAGTTCATAAAGTTTGAAGCTCCTGCAACTCTTTATCAATGCAAAATATGCTGAGATGTATCTATTGGTATGTTGAAATGACAATCTGAAGTCAAAGAATGTGTCTTCCCATTTGCAAGTTTGTGCTTTTGGAACAAAGTAGTTGTGTTTCCTATATAGAGCATGCAGAAATTTAGGACTGCATACTGTGATAGCTATTTCAGGGTAGCAAATCAAGGAATTTGACTCCGAATTCCTCTGAAGAATTATAGATTGGAAAGAGAGCTACAACTTTCCTTTTTTAAGATTGGCAATCCAAGATCTTGTTAGAAAGCTATGAATTGTTTTGTGTAATGCTCCATGAGGCAATTTCTACGCTCTATGAGGAAACATATGAATTTAGTAGCATCTACGTCACCAACTTAGTTTCCCATGAAAGTCATCATGATTTTCCATTGCTATATCAGTGCAAACTTTGTTTTGATGCAGTAGTGGAATGTCTACAACAATGAAATGCTTGTAGCCATTGAAGTGGTATGAAAATTTTCCATATAAAGCTTTGGTTACCTGTGTATTTGGATTGTATTTATGTGTGCTCTGAGAAAAGAAGAACGGAAAGGATCTACAACTGGTTTTACACGAATTGAGGCAATCACGCTTTGTGGGGCAGTTTGCTGTGTGGGGTTGCCATCCCTAAAAAATAGGAGTTGTGTGAATCTGAAAGCTCGTGTTGTGAGAGTCTCAACCATGGTTGTTTCAACATCAGATTCTCTCTAAAAATGGTAAAATCTGAGCTTGAAGGTTTAAACTGCTTAAGTGTTGAGTTGAAGTCTCAGTGAGGAGTGGGTGATCAGAAATATTTGAGCATGTGTTTAGTGGTGTTGTTTCGTGGGTTTTGTTAAGGGGAGATTCTCAATCTTTATCCTATGTGTTGTCTTGGGAGTTGTTAGAGGCTGACTACCCAATTCACCTACCAACGTGGTAATGTAAAGTCTCCACTAAGTGATCTAGTGATGCATAGGTTTGTCAGGGTTAGATACCCTATTAAAAGATTTGGTTTTAAAGGTTGGAGCTCCCCATGGTGAACTACTAGGATGGATGTAGCCTTGGTCTAACAGTTGCTTAAGTTGCTCCTTCAGCTCAATCGCTTCCGGGATGGACATCCTATATGGTTTCTTTGCGATTGATGCAGCTCCTGACGCTAGCTTGATTTCGTGATCGACTTCCCTTGAGGAGGAAGTTCAGTCAGCTCTTCAGGAAATACATCTGCATATTCCTTTAACCAGGAAGGTTCTTCCCTAGATTCTTGATTCTGATCTAGCTTATTTAGTTTAATTAAATAGACGGGTAGGCCCTTCCTTACTCCTTTTATTATCCGTGTTGCTTTTGCCAGCTGAATTTTTGGCTTACCAGCCTCTCCTTGAGTTGTGACTAGTTCCCTTTCAGAATTTCGAAAGGAGACTTGGCCCTTTCCATAGTGAATGTGGACATCATTAGGTATTAGCCAATCCATTCCGAGCAAACATTCGTGGACACCTAGTTTCATTACTCGGAATCTGACCGAAGTCGATTCTCCTCCCAGTAGGAATTTCACCTTAGCAGTTTACTTGGTAGAAGAGACCTCTCAACCATTTGCTAATTCCACAAGTAAGGTAGGTGCATCTTTTGTGGCTATTCCTAATCTTTTTGCACAAACTGGTGAAATGAAGGAATGTGTACTACCACAATCAATCAAGGTTTTGAAGCTTTTACCTTGATAATCCGATGGAGCTTGAATCACCGAGAATTGGCAATTTGGGCCTTTCCTGTGAAGAGCGGCATGAACCATTGCCCTCTCAATGTCAGCTTCCATGGATGGATCTTCTTCATCACCCAGCTCCTTGTTGGCAACACTGGAGGTTCTCCCTTTGGCCATGACGGTGGGTCCTTGGCCATGGACGGCTCCTTGGAATGGCCCTTGACGTTGTCCTCTGCTAAGCTTGGGACACTGCCTTTTGAAGTATCCAGGCTCGTTGCAATGGAAGCAATGGAGATTGCGACCATTACCTTGTGTAGGAACGAAGTTGTTGACAGTGTTGGCCCTAGCTTTCTTCCTTTGTCCCTAATTTTGGCCCTGTGCTCTCTTAGCCCGAGACCTATAAATCCCCTTGTTCTAATCCTTGTAAGACCAAGTCTTGTTATTCCTTTGCTTGGTCTGCACCTCCTATATTATGGGAGCATCTTGAATGAGTGCGTCTTGGAGGTCCACTGGGTGTATTGATTCCAAGCGGGTGTTTATGGGTGGATTTAACCCAGCACAAAACTTTGACACCTGTTGTGTCATATCCATTTGTGGCACGTATTTTAAGAGAGAGACAAACTTTGAATAATATGCATCCAGGGATAGTCCAAGCTACTTTAATTCATAGAATTCGTTCATCTTCTGTGTGCGGTAGGCAAATGGCAGATACCTCCCTCGCACAGCTTTTTTAAGCTTCTCCCAAGTAACTGACCCTTCCGAGATCCCTTAGTCTCTGCACCATTGTTTCCACCAAAGTCTTGCTTCACCGGTAAGCTTCAGTTTGGCGAGCATAGCTTGGTTAGCAGGTGCAATTCCTGCTGCCTCAAAATAATCCTCCATGGACTCGATCCAGACCTCGGCATCAGTTTGGACAGTCCTTCCCTTACCATCGAATTCAGGTGGCATGATTTGTTTGAGAAGGAACTTCTTCTCTTGAATTACAGCTGTACTTAGTGCAAGGGTCAGACTAGGAATCTGCACTTGAGGTTGTGCATGGGCAATAAGATTCTTTACATTAAAAACTTACTAAACATTTCTCACATTACACTAATATGCCCAGTTCAGCTTTCAGCCAAGTGACCTAATCACTTAACTACTTTACCAACACTTATAGCCATGACAGGCAGTGATAAAAATCTTATTCATTCATGTGGACAAAGCCCTTTTTAGTACATTTATTTTTAGGAAGGTAGAACAAGCTGATTGGCACATCAGTTTGGGGAAAATAGGATTGTGTTACATTCGGCTACGGGGACTGAGAAATAATATGGAGTGGGGTCATGGATTTTCAGGAATCGATAGGTCATAGGAAGCTTGGGGTATCCCTTCCTTTGATACCCGTTCTTCTCATAACGTCCTAGCACCTTGATTCTGTCGGCATGGATTATTCGAGTCACTTCCTTGTACACATACTTGTTCTGCTTGACCTTCCGACCGCTGATATGTAGGGTTGTGTTTGCGTGAGCCTCGACAAAGATGAATAGCTTCACGATCTTTAAATCCTCCATCCACTTGATTCTCTTCAAATTGGTCTGAAGGTATGCAAGTCGGTGGGCTGCTATGTAATATATCCCTAATTCACCCATCCATCTCCGTTCCACGTACAGGGATAAAGGATTGTAGATGCGGTCTAGAATATTCATCATACCTAGCCTCCCTCAATAATCCGAAGCACGCATTGCAGTCATAAACATAACCTGGAACACCAAGAATTTGTTCCATGCTTCACAACTCTGCAGCCCAACATCCATAAGTAAGTAAGGAAATGTTCTTAGCAGCAACATTGCTCTACTTCCCCTCATTTAGTTCCCTTGTCAATATTAGATCCCATTGGATCGCTCTGATACCAACTGTAACCTATCCCCCTGTCCACTTGTAGGACACGTCTTAGCAGTCCATCGAGAAGAGAGTGTAGAAAGCGCCGCTGGGCACTCACAAGGAATGTCACGGGGTTTGCGATCAAGGTCTTCCCGATTCTGCCATGAAGCGGAAGCATCTGGCCATTCCCACTTAGGACCGACTTGAATCAAGGTTTTCCTAATAGTCAAGCTTCTAGGAGGTAGCTAGCGTCAAGCCCTAGACGAACCACTTTGCGTAGAACATCAGGGTCGAAGTAAATTTATACTGCACTTGGTTCAAGGAGAATGGGAAACGAGAGGGATGTGAAGCTCGACCTCTATGCCCGTAAGTCATAGTCTCATTCCATTCCCCTAAAACAGCATAAATCGGGACTCTAGCTCTATTGATTCTAGGTCATTGTTTCCTCGCTGTCAAATCCTTTGAGAAAAGTTCCCAGCCAATTGGGACCACCCTTCCGTAGGACGGACCCAGAGTCACGTCCACCGCACTTTCCTCGAGTTGCTTAGTTATCTAATTACCTACCACATTTAGTTTGACAAGCAAAAACAACTTCCTTAATTAACCAATTAATCACCGGTTCCTTCACATAACTTAGGCACTGACACAGAAAAACAATGTCAAGAAAGTTCATTTTTCAACATTTGATCTATATCATAGTCTTTGGAATACATCAAATGACCTACCTGAAGGCTATCCGAGCAATCCTCAGGGATCACCATTTCAAGTCCCGCCCATTGACTAGTATGCGGGCCTCGAGATCCCATCTCGAATCATGTTGGCCTCTTGTGCAAAATTCGGAGGCAAGGAATTTACGGCCAGAGCCTCCCTTGGCACCCAAGCGTCCTCCTGCTCCAAGTAGCACCCACCACGGAGAGACCTCTTGCGGCGGGTTCGGTCCACGTACCCAGCGCAGCTAACAACCCCCTTGGATAGGGTCAAGGCAGACAGTTGGAGGTAATTGATACTGCCTCTCCCTCCAGGCTTTGAACCTGAAGCATTGGTTATTTTTCCTGAATTAGTTCCTTGAGCAAAGAAGTACAAACAGTGCACATAAGTGTATAATCATGAGCATTCCAGTGGTCGTTCGTACAACCAACTGCTAAGGTGTAATTCCTTCTCCTCGAATACTTCCAACATTCGTTCCTGGATCATTCACGACTTGGAAAAATCCCAAGGGTTTCGTAAGCTGAGTTGCTTGTTTACCCTCTTTCCTTGGGTTAGGGTTTATACCCTGTTGACCCAAATTGTCACTACCTTAGGTTTCCTTATATTATAGTCAATAAATCCTGGACAACCCCATCGCCCTAACTTGGTTGGTCAATTGCTTTCTTGGCAATTCACAACTACCCTAGCTTGACAAATCACACTCCAAGGAAGAGTGTTGTAGCAGGAGGACTACTCAATTCCTAGGAAATTTGACTTGTAATTAGAACTCGCCAACTCGGTCTAAGGTGTAGCAGTTCTATTTTGTGATTTAGACATAAGGGCATATGACATTGCAGCTTCTTGCATGAGATAGGTGTCAATACCTAACTTGTGGGATTATATCTCCCATCATACGATACTTCTTAATCAAGAATACCTTTGATCAAGATATAGGGTTTGGGAGTCCTATTGACCCAAACAAAAACCCTAACCCTACTATGCTGATAAACGTTTTGGCCCTAGGGTCCCTAAATTCCTTGCGGAAGTCTAGTATTTGGTCATCTGATCCTTAGGGTGAGAATCCTAGATCATTCCTGCATGGTTGATTCGATAACCCTAACATCCGTGAATGTGGGTTGAACTCTTAAGATCGAAAATATTAATTCGGCATCCTAAGTGCGATACTAAGCAGAATTTTATCATGGCTTAACCCTACCTAGCACATTGAGGTGACCGTCATATGCTAGCTAATCATATCTTTATGAATTTCATGTAAGCTACTCAATTACACGTGAATTACTTAGTTGATCTAACTAACCTATGATTAAAGATGATATTACCTTTAAAGATGCAAATACTTTCTTCTAAACTTGCAAGTACTTTTCCTAAAGGATGTAAGTGACTGCAAGATGTATGAGATGTATCATTCCATGCACTTTCAAGACCATAGACCTTTTTGCCTTTATGCATGTGGGAGCTTTCGCGCAGTCGATCCTACGAGTGTAGTGAGCTTACCTTGATGCTCGATCGAGTACCCTCCTCTCTCTTGCACTCCGATAGCTCCATGATCCTAGATGCTAGCACAAGCATCCTCAAGCCTCCTCCATCTCCAAGCTCCATCCTCCATATCCGCGCACGCAAGAGAAGAGAAGGGGAGAGAAGAGAAGAAGAGGAGAGGAGATGGTGAAGAGCTTCACCCTCTTGATCCCTCACCCTCACACACACACACTCCCTCACACTCTCACACTCCCTCTCTCAAGAGCACACACAAGCAAGAAGGAGAGAAGAAGAGAGGAGGAAAAAGACTCCTTTTGCCACACACCAAAGAATGAGCTTCTCATTCATTTTTTCAACTTTATATACAAAACCCTAAATCCCTTCCGGGCGGTCATCCCCTTTTCCTCTTTTACATGGCCGGCCGTAGCCTAGGCCCTCTTTCCTATTTTTCACCATTCTAATTTACCCTATTCCCACTAATGCATACACTTTGCACAGGAGCGAGCCTGGCACTCTTTTACACAGATTTGGGAGCGCTCCCATATTTTAATGGTGCACCTTTTCCTCTTTTATTGCCGCAGACCCACACCGAAGCCTTTTGAGGGTCATGTCCGAATATTTGAATTTTTCAGGGATTGGCTGCTAGTCAAGGCGCCTTTTTTGCTCTTTTTCCTTCTTTCCCAGTTCTTGTTCCTCTATGCTGCGGTAACGTGGTCGGAAACACGGTAACATTACCCCCCTCCTAGCCAAGTGCCAGTCCCATGGCACTGTGGTGGAATAAGGGGCGTGTTAGGTCCGCTGGTCGGCGGAAGAGGTAGGTTGGTGGTTAGGATGACTCGGAGCTCCATGGAGACATTCGGCGTCCATCACGTTGTTGTGGCCGGTCGTCTTGTGAGTCGGAGAAGCGCTTGAAGCAATGCAATGATGGTGTGGGGGATATTATCCTGGTAAACACCCCTTGAACTCGGTTTGGCCTAATCCCCGTGGCTGTGATTGAAGATATGCGCCTTGGATCTGAAAGTGCTCGGGCCGATGGAAGCAATAAGCTATTCTTGGATCTTGAGGGTAGGGCATGGATCATTGGACGAGACATATCCAAGATCTATGCCAATGGCGGACTTTGAGCTGGTTCGATCATAGTGGCCATCAGCACACCAGGCGGGTGGCTGGAGGCCGGCACGCGTTGGGTCTTTAAGGGGTGCCATGGCGACAGTCGTCCGCGGGTAGCCAGCCTTCGAGAGTCGATAAAACCTGCAAAAAGGATTGTGCCCTCCTTAAGGGGTGTGCTGCTTGTCGTGTAGGGTGTTGCGCTCGTGGTAGTGAAACTCGAAGATGGGTCTAACCTTGGGCAAGCCCTTGGTAATGTCCCACACTTGAGGACCCAGCTTGTGCTTCGTTGGTGGTGCGGTGCGAGCCTTAGGGTAACAGGTCTGAAAGTCCTTCCCTTGATGTGCCCTAGGCGTGAAGTGGGGGAGGGGGCTAGGGAGATCCCTAGGTGTTTTTTTTTTTTTTGGGAAATGAGACATAGGCCCAAGTAACTTAGTCGGAATGAGGAGGGGAAGGTGGGCGGAGAGACTTGCTCAAAAATTGGCGACTCTGCATGTAATCCTTTAGATTCATGCGGACATGTAGGGAGGTAGTGGAGAGAAAGGGATGGTTGCATCTAGTAAACTGGCTGTCGTTCATGTCCTCTAGGAGGGCTAGGCAAAAAGAAGGGAGGAGAGTAGCCCTCATCATGAGACGAGCCATGGCACAATTATCTATAGCATTAGGGTCGAAGAATAGGGGAGGCAGGCCACGCTCTTGTGGAGTCGAGTCCTGCTTAAGGAGTAGCCTAAGTAGTCTAAGATAGTTACAGGTGGTTATGAAGGCGGGGTCAGGGCATGAGGAAAAATCCGCAAGGAAGCGCATCATGGATTCATCTAGGCTTTCTGTGGTGAAAAGAAGGGCATTGTCGAAGGATGCTACAGTGGAATTATAAATGACGGGAAAGTCATAGCGCCGGTGGAGGTTGGTATCAAAATCTACGCCTATCCTTCGAGGGTACGCCATATAAGTAGGGTCGTTCCGCTCGAACGGTAGGGTATTATAAAAAGCCATCCAGGCGAGCATGCTTATGTCGCATACTCGCCTCCTCCACAGGGGTTGGTCCCTATAGTTTTGTACAGTGTAGGGGATTTCAAAAACTTTATCGTGCCAGTAGTCACCCGGTTCGGTGCCCCAAGAAGTTGGGGTCTTTTCCCGCTCTTCCAGTCATCTTTTTCCCAGCCGACCACCGACCCCGATCACCTCGTCCATCACTTTGAGGGGCAGGACTCTCCGCAGACTGTTGGGTAGGAGGAAACTGAAGGAGAATGGCTCCTTGGCTAGTTCCTGCACCTCCCACACCACCAATTCTACATGGAATCCCGCCGGGAGATCATCTAGGCATGGAGGGAGAGGCGCGGACGGTAGCACGGCTGGTTTGGCTTTCAGCTTCTGTCTGGCCTCTTCCACCAGCTTTTTTTGCTTTTCTTTAGAGATGGCTTTCCTCTCTACAGCTAGGTCTGCTTGTGGTGGATCTTGGGTCTGTGGCGAGGGGGGTTGCGGGACCACATCTTCCCTGAAGCGATTCATATCAATTTCCAGCTCGGCTTCTTCCCCCTGCCGTTCTGCGAGTACTGCTTCTTCCTGGAACCCTAGGGCATCTATTTCTTGGGAGGTCAGGCCGGCTCTCATCAAGTATTCCCACTGTTCCCCCAGACTCAGCCTCACCTCCGCCGGCAGTGGTGGCATCTGCAGTCCTACGTGTAGAGCCCTTCTCGCCATGCCAAGCTTCCTCTGTACTGCTTCCAGCGACTCTCCTTGTGTTGTGTGGGTGACGTCCAAGATGGTGTTGAGGAAGATCTTTTGTTGAGTGCTGAAGGCCACTTGGGGTGCCTCTGCCTTGCTCTCCGCAATGATTTTCTCTTTTTCTGTTAAAGCAAGGCAGCGCGCCAGTGTCTTTACCTTCTTCTCGTTATGCGCGGCCCACTCCTCTGCCCTCTTGTTCATCACTTCCAGGCCTTCCCCTTGTCTCAAGGTCAACATCATGATTTTCTATCCATAATCCTCTAGTTCAATGACCAACCTCTCTTGTTCTTGTCGTTCATGGGTCAGCTGATCTATTAGGCGCTTGATCTCCTCCTCCTGCTCCTCCATGCCTCGTTGCCTTTCTTCGTCCTTAGCATCTAGCTCCTCCCTGAGTGCATCCACCTTAGCGGCTTTTGCAGCAAGCTCCTCATACTGCCCTATGAGAAGCTTGTGCCCTCTTTGCATGTTCACTAACTCTTGCGACTCATTCTCAAGTAACTGCCTCCAATGTTCCTCTCGCTCATCCCTAGCCTTCAGTTCCCGCTTTAGCTCTGCAATTTTGCGCTGCTACAAGGCTACCATTCTTGTCTTGTCCAACTGGAAGGCGACCATGGTTTCCTTCTCATCTGCCAACTCCGCCATGGTTGTTTTGCGTTCCTCCTTTGCTCTCTCCAACTAGAAGAGTAGCTCCGCGACGTATTCGTCATAATTGGCCGGTGGCATCATTGTTGCATGAATAGGCGAGGTGGAGGCTTCAACCTTTTGCTTTTTGGGTTCCTGCCTAGACTCTGCATCTGCGGCCGGCCTTTTCTGTCCTGTGGCTGTAGTTTTTGTGCTCCGCCCCTGGCCCATTTCTTTGTGGTGGCTAAAACCCTAAACGAGATGGGTGCCACATAAGTGGGGTCGTATTCAATGATCTTAATTGCCTTACATTGCTCGGCATTGGTCATTATTCGGCAACCTTTTTTCTCCCATTGGATTTGCAGAGCAAACCACTGCTGTAAGAACGTGGAGGGCGAGCTTGCCATCCGCATGAGCTCATGCAGTTCGTTTTCAGGAACAGAACGGGGAGGCTTCCGATATGAAGGGACTAGGCGTCTAAGCGCCGCTTGCTCCCTTGAGATTTCGTTGTTTGCTACAAGTTCTTCAGCGATCTTGGGGGATTTAGTAGTTATGAGTTCGTATTCCTCCCATGTGCAAGGTAAGGCACGAACCTCCGAAGCAAGGGTTTTGTCCGGGAGGCCTAGGTCTAGCCGCTCATAGCTTCTAGCAAAGGTGGTGAAAGTGTCGTCCAATGTCCTGATGCAGGTTATTAAGTCATCCCCAGATGTCGCGGCAAGGTCGTTAGCCAAGGAAAGGAAAGGTCGTACCGCGTACGAGGGTCTAAGTCCTGCTGGTGGAATTGGTGCAACTGGACTGGATAGTGGTGACTGCCTCATCAGTGTCACAGGTTGGGCTTTGCTCGCAGAAACACATTGAGGTGTTGCAGGGAGCTCTGGGGGCCTGGGGGTTGGGTTGGGTTCTAAATGAGCAGTCATAGGGTTTTTTAAGCCTTCTAGATTAAGCAGGTTTACGGCTTGTGGCGGTTGCTTTGGTTGATAGATAAGTTGAGGCTCATTAGCCGTTGCTGGTAATGGTGCGCTGATTATGCGCTGGTTACCCCGTGTGCAAGCTTTCCTTTCTAGGGCGATATCACATGTAGTTGAGCTTTTTAGCTGGCCATTTTTAGGCACCCAGATCCAGGGGTTGCCCTCGTAGTATCCTTGTTTCCGCAAGAGATCCTTACAAATCCATCGCAGCATGGTCGTTTGGCTATGGCAATAGCGTCTATACTTTCTCCTAGGCTGGAACGGCTGACTTTTCTGGCGGTTAGGGTCCTGTTTGGGTGGTGTATCCGAATGCAGTTTCTGCTGTTTTGGCACCCACATAAGTCTAGGCTCCTTGGCCTTATGAGCATTCTTGGTGGGTTTGGCCTTGGTTCGAGTGCATGGCACGAAGCCACAGGTTTCGTTCGTTTAGACTGGGTTTGGGGCATGGTTTTAGGGGGTCTCTACCATTGGCGTCGTGATGGTGGAGGGATCACGACAGCCCTTGTTGAAGGTCGTTACTATTCGGGTGTTGCCGATGGTGAGATGAATGCGGTTTAGGTTGTAATCCACATTACAGTGCGTTAGCTTCTTGAAGGTGCGCCCCAATAGTGACACGTTACCGACTTCTTTAGTGTTAGGCAACACATGGAAGAAGGCTGGTAAACTTTCAGTTTCGATAGAAACAAGTGCCTTGCACTTCCCTAGGAGTGAATAGGGAGCACCTCCAAACGGGGTGAGGTTGGCATTAGTGGGCTGTAGCGTTGGTTGACCAATGCGTGTCCAATGGTCATGCGTCAAGATGTTGTAGTCGGCCCCTTCATCAATCAAGGCCCCTTCATCAATCAAGGCGTCAAAAGAATATACCACGCCTGTTGTGATTGTGATTCGTAGATACGCCGGTGCTACTGCTTCCTCGTCTTGATCCGTTAGATCAGTTACAGTTGTCATTCGGATGTCCAACGGGGCTGCTAGCATGGGTGGCTCATGTAATGGATGGGAAGGAGGATATTACTTCTTTACACGGCTGCCATTAAAAAAACCCACTCCTTCACTGTCAAGTGTCTCCAACTCGACATTCCCGGTTCTACCAATCATGCATACTCTAAAAGGACCTAGTCCTCGGAACTTCATCTTTTGCTTGTGTCCTTTTACTGAGTATAGCAGAACAAGATCTCCTTTTTCGAAGTCTCGCTGCTTGACATGCTTGTCAAACCACGTCTTCCATCGAGCCTTCTCGCAAATGAGCGCATGGGTGGCCAGAAGATGAGCCTCAAAGAGGCATTCCAGCTCGGTCAGGCATTGTGCCCATGCTTCCTTCCCTTCCCACCGTTCTTGGAGTGCTATTCTCAGGCTAGGGATGAAGAATTCTACCGGTAGAATTGCTTCAGTCCCATAGGTCAGCCTAAAGGGGGTTTGACCGACGGCTGTTTTATAAGCTGTGCAGTAGGCCCACAAGGCTGCCATCAACTTGTTGTCCCAGTCGCTTCTCGAGGCCGAGACCACCTTAGTCAGGACATTAATAAGAATCTTGTTAGTCGATTCTGCCTGGCCATTAGCCTGAGGGTAGTATGGCAAGGATTTGCGATGGATGATAAGAAAGGTGGATAGGAGGTGTGCTATCACTTCGTTGATGAAGTGTGTGCCTTGGTCGCTAACCAGTTCGATGGGGCAACCGATGCGCAAGATCACCTGTTCCCATAGGAATTTGGCGGTCATCCTAATGTCGTTCTTTCGTGTTGCTCTTGCCTCTGCCCATTTCGTGAGGTAATCTGTGGCCACTATGATATACTTGGCTTGTGAGTACTACGCTGTAGGGCTTATTGGTCCTATGAAGTCAATTCCCCATTTTTCGAAGGGTTGGCGAGCGATAATTGGAGTTAACTCCATTTGATCCTTACGAATCGGGACTTTTACCCATTGGCACTCATCGCAATGCTTGACATATCGCTTGGCATCGCGGAAAAGTGTGGGCCACCATAGTTGGGACTATAGCACCTTCCGTGCTGTCGTGTCTCCACTAAAGTGTCCACCTGCAATGCCGTTGTGCGCTTCTGAGAGCACATCATGCATCTCATGTTCACACACACACCTTCACAGCAATCTGTCCTGCCCCAATCTATAGAGTTAGCCTGCAATCAGCTAGTAGGGCTGGAGTTTCAATATCAGGTGCCTAAGGCGTGCCTTCTCTATAGGTCGCTCAGGTAGTCCATGCTTGAGCACTTGGATTATGTCATCTGCCTAGTATGGCGTTAGATCAGCCTTAAATAGGTCTCTTTCTCTAGACAGGTGGAATAGGTGGACGTCAGGTAACTCATCAATGATGCCTTGTCCAGCTGCTTCTCCTGTGGGTATACGGGACATGTGATCAGCCATGTAGTGCTGCTTTCCCTTTCGTACCACCACGGAGAAGTCGAACTCTAGGAGCAAGAGGAGCCATCGAGCTATGCGTCCTGTGGCACAAGGTTTGTTTACCAAGTAGAGCAGGGCTTGATGGTCCACGAAGAAAATGAAAGGTGTGGCTAGTAGATAGTGCCGGAACTTCTTCACGGCAAACACCATGGCAAGTCCCTCCCTTTCTGTTGTTGAATAATTCATCTCCATCTCGGTGAGTTGCCTGCTAGCAAAGCTCACTAGGTAGTCCAAGTTATGCTCACCCGGTTGGCACAACACTGCTCCCACGGCAAACTTAGATGCATCAATGTGTACGTGGAAGGTAGTGGTCCAGTCCGGGGCTTGTAGAATCGGTGCCGTTGTTAGAGCCTTTTTCAATTGTTTGTACGCCTGTTGGCAGGCTTCGGTCCACTCAAAGACAATTAGTAGCTTGTACAATGGCCTAGCGATCAGTGCGTAGTTTAGTACAAACTGCCGATAGTATCTCGTGTGACCTAAGAAGCATTGAACTCCCTTGTAATTACTTGGGGGTGGAAGGTCAACGATAACCCTGACCTTCGAGAAGTCCGTGGCAATGCCGTTTTTTGACACCACGTGCCCTAAGATGCATCTGTGCTTCACCCAAAACTAACATTTCAAGGGGTTTAGGGAGAGGCGATATAAGCGACACCGTTCAAAGACCGTGCGGAGTTTGTCTAGATGTTCAATCCAGGTCGAATGGACACACATGTCATCAATGAAGACCTCCAACTCCTTACGAAGCATGTCCTTGAATATGGTGCACATAAGGTGTTGGAAGGTGGCGGGGGCATTGGTTAACCCAAAGGGCATGACTATGTAAGCAAAGACACCCCATTCAGTGGCATCTGCAGGATGCACTTGCACCTGGTTGTACCCTGAGAAGCCATCTAGGAAACTATAGGCTTCCTTACCTGCCACCCTCTCGAGCATGTGCTCGATGTACGGCAAGGGGTAATTGTCTCTCTTTGTAGCAGCGTTCACCTTCTTGTAATTGACGCACACTCGAATCTTGCCGTTTTTCTTCATCATGATGACTATGGAAGACACCCAGTCTGTGTGCTCAATTTTGTAAATGAATCCAGCTCTCATCAGCTTGTCGATTTCCTCCTTGACAGCATGAGCGTGCTTTGGATTCATGGGGTACGGTCGCTGCTTGACCGGCGTTGCGTCCGACGTCATAGGTATGTTGTGAGTCACAACACTCTGATCTACCCCTCGTAGCTCATCTAAGGACCAAGAAAATATGTCTATGTACTCCCGCAAAAGAGCGACAAGACTGAACTCCTCTTCAATAGTCAAGTCCTCGGCAATGAATACCGGTCGGGGTACTTTCCCTCCCAGGGTTAGGTTAACCTCCTTGACCTTGGCTGGCCCTTCGATTGGTTTGCTTGTTTGCCCTTGGCACTTGGCACCTAGCAGAACCACTACCCTATCCCCTTTTTTGAATTTAGTGAAGCATTTGGGGAGGTCTTGCAGCATTCTCTGTTCCTCTAATCGTGCATCCTTGGGGCGCTTTGCCTCACCCTGCCGCAACCGTCTGTGCCTCAGGTGGATAGGTAAGTCCCCCTTGGTGCGTCTGGTCATGGGTGGCCTAGGGATTTCTGTTAGAAATCAAGCTCACCGTCAGTGTGTCTTCATCTATGACCGACATATATGACAGCTAGTGTGTACAGCTGTCTACATGTGACTACATTAAATAAGTCGGGTTAGTAGTCAGTCAGTGACCTGACTAGAGTTAGTCAGTCTAGTCTACATTTACACTAGGTCACTTTATCTTGTAGTGAGTGTGTGCTTTTCAGTAGAGTGTGTGGAAATGAAGGAATGAGCTTGAGAGCCTGAAGGCTCATGGATATGGAGTCTTTCCCTTTCTCTCTCTCTACTCTTTGAACATGGTATCAGAGCTTCATCCATGAGGCTGTGGGAGAATGGGCATGACAACCTGCAATGCAAAGGAGATGGAAGTAAGGAATGAGGAAGAAGCTGGACACTTGCAAATGAAGCCATAGTCAAAGGAAGGAATCAGCGTGGACTGCCTTCTGAAAATCGTGGACTGCCTCCTGAAAATCAGCAACCTGTGTCTGAAAATCGTGGACTGTCTCCTGAAAATCAGCAACCTGTGTCTAAAAATCTGCGCCTACTGATTTGAGTGGACAGCAATCTGTGCCTGAAAATCTGCGCCCCCTGGTCTGAAAATCTGCGCCTGCTGATCTAAGTGGATAGCAACCTGTCAATCTTCAGTGGGGCACCTAGACAAGGTTCATAGAGCATGTATGCTCACTATTGAAGGTATTTGAAGTGTGCAAGGAGTAAATGCTTTTGTGGGAGCTCTGTTATGAGCTAGAGTGACAGACACAGACCTGTAATCATTTCTGAACTGCTGTAAACATGAATGGACAGCATGCATTCAGTCATTACTGACACACAGGAGCCTTGTACTACACTCAGAAGGCATCTTTGGAGCACAAGAATGTGTCAAAGCATGTATACATTGGATCAAATGTCTTGGAGCTAAGATCTCTTGCTCAGAATACTCAGATTTGAAAATCAATGACAGGCTAAAAACTGTCATACACAGTCAATGACAAGTACTGTGCATTATTGAAGCAATACATGTCATCTTGGGGGTTCCATCATCTATGTGAACTGGCCTATATATGTTGAATACATGGAGTAGCTCATGAGGTTTATGCCATTGGTCAATGAAGACAGGTTGTCTATGCCTACTCAGATGATCATGTATTGAACTTGCCACTACAAAGTAAATGTATTGAGCTTGGTATACTGAATTCTGGTTGACTGCAACCTGAAACTGAATTTGTTAACACACTCAGTTTTGGACTTGAAATTGCTGCTGGTTACTCACAGTTTACAGTTTTCAGACTGCATGTATGTACCCTGGCAGTGAGGTTACATAAGCTTAAGCTGAAGCAAACACATAGCTTATGTATTGACAGTTATATCTACAGTTGAGACCACTTGTTTGAGGGTTGTTTTGGGGTGTCAGTGGGCTGAAATACCCTGGTTTTTTTTCTGTAATTTAGTGCAGAAAACTGTCATAAACTATTACGGACTGAACTTAGTCAGTCATACTTATTGGACTGTAGGGATTCAGGCACTTGATAGACAGTCGATTGCATCATGGCTAATGCACATGCGACTGACAATATCACTCAAATAGTTGGAGAGAAGTTGGATAATAAGAACTTTACATTATGGAAATTCAAAATGAAAAACTTTCTGGTTGGCAGAGGTTATTGGGATTTATGTGCAGGAGATGAAGTTGCTCCTGAGTTGCCTGCACACAATCCAACAAATGAACAGAAAAGAGCCTACAGGCTATGGAATGAAAGAACATGCAAGGTGCTGCATTGGTTTTCCTTATGTATATCTGATGCTATGGTAATTCAAATCACTGGATGTGAGACTCCGAAGGATGCTTGGGACATACTGATGAAAAATTATGGAACCATGACACATGCAAGAAAGATCCAGTTGAAATAGCAGTTCAACAACATGTCTAGGAATGGCAAGAGCATCCAGATGTATACCACGGAGATTAAGACCATAGCTGATCAACTTGATACTATTGGCTCAAGTGTATCAGAAGATGATATGATTGCTATTGCTTTGAATTGCTTAGGCAAAGAGTACAAAGCTTTTGACACTTCCATTTCTATCAGAGAAGAGCCCCCTAGCTGGGAAGAGCTAGTTGCTTTGTTGCTGCATGAGGAAGTCAAACTTGGTTTGAATATAGGTTCTAGTGCATCTTAGAGTAGAGACACTGTGTTGTACTCTAGCCAGTGTGGTAGAGGATCTAGAGGTCGTGGTTCATTTCGAGGTCGTGGTGACACTCGTAATACTTATGGACAGCAGCAACAATAGAGTAATTGGCATGGTGCAAATACACAAGGCCAGCGTGGATCTGGTGGGTTTAGAGACAGGGGGAGATCACCCTGAGGTAGAGGTGGTGGTTCTGGTTCATGGCAGTCTACTGATCAGTCCATCAAGGACAAGAACTGCCATTATTGTGGTAACTATGGGCACATAGCGAAGGAATGTTACAAAAAGCAGAATGACATGAAGACAAAAGGGAAACAGCATGGGCATTATGCATCCTCTAGTGGTGGTCAAGATGATCAGGTTGATAGACTCTTTGCCATGCAGCATGTGTCCAAGTCTGTGTCAAGGTAGAACAGAGATGACAGGTGTTACATTGACTCTAGTGCGTCAAACCACATGACCCACATGGAGAGTGGTTTGATGAGATGGTTGCAGGTACACATGGTCATGTATGTATTGGGGATGATACCCAACATGACATAAAGCATAAAGGGATTGTTCCATTGATGATGCCTGATGGCAAGAAGAAAGGCCTGCATGATGTCTTACATGTACCGACCATAACAAAGAATTTGTTGTCTGTGGGTCAAATGGCAGAACAGAATCTGCAAGTGAGGTTTAACAAGGATGGATGTTTCATTGAGGAGTATGGAAATGGCTGCAAGCTAATTGCCAAGGGCAGAAGGGATGGCAGGATGTTTACTTTGGAAGCGACCATTCCTGAACTTAAAGCAGCCATGTTTGCACATGATGAGAGTGCCATTCGGGATGTAGAGATTTGGCACAAGCGGATTGGACATGTCAATGTACAAAAGCTGAAATCTATGCAGCAGAAAGAAGTAGTACTTGGATTACCTAAATTCAAGTATAATGATTTTGGTCATGTATGCCCTGCATGTCAGTTTGGGAAGCAGGCACGGTTTCCTTTCATGAGACATGTAAAAAACAGCACTAGGCCTTTACAGTTGGTACACTCTGATGTCTGGGGTCCTTCACATAATGCTTCCTTTGGTGGTGCACGATATTATGTCTCATTTATTGATGATTTCAGCAAGTACACTTGGCTTTATATCTTGAAACATAAGGATGATGTGTTTGATGCATTCAAAGACTTCAAGAAACATGCTGAAAATGAATTGGGTTGTTACATATCATGTTTGAGATCAGATGGAGGAGGTGAATATGTCTCAAACTACTTTGACAGGTATCTTGCTAAACATGGGATCAGAAGACAGCTCACATGCAGTTATACACCGCAGCAAAACAGTGTTGCAGAGAGGAAAAACAAGGTTTTGATGGAGTCAGCTAGAGCTATGCTGAATGAAAAATGTCTGCCAAATGGTTATTGGGCTGAAGCAGTGGTGACTGTTGTATATGTGCTGAATCGAACCTCTACAGTAGGGATTCATGATGTCACTCTGTATGAACGGCTGTATGGTCATAAACCTGATATTTCACACTTGAAGGTATTTGGCAGCATTGCATATGTGCATATACCGGATGAGAAGAGGAAGAAATTGGATCCTAAGGCAGTGAAAAGTGTGTTTATTGGATATGCACAGGAACGGAAAGCTTATAAGTGTTACGTACCTTCTACGCATGAGACACTCATAAGCAGAGATGTGGTATTTGATGAGTTAGCATCTTGGTATGGGAATCCTGTTGCAGTGCCTACTGATGGCTCACCCAGTATGAGTCATGCTGAAAGTACTCCTGCAGAGAGTACTTCCATGACTGGTCAGACAGGTGACGTATCATCTACAGTGAGTCCTTGGACAGGACGATTACGGAGTCGCACTACTGCATCCACTAACACGGATATGTCAGTGAGGGGGAGAATAGATAAGGGAAAAGAAAAGGTTTTTGAAGATGTAACAGGTCCACTCACTGCAGGTTATGATTCATCTAGCAGTGACAGCTTAGATAGTGAATTGGGGATTCCGTTTGTTATGACGCCAGGTGCTAGACAGAGCCGTTATGTGCCGCCTCATGAGAGGCAAGCTCACAGTGAGCCACAGCTCAGGAGATCAGAGAGGGTCAGACGACCTGTTGACAGGTATACTTACACTGGATATTCAGCCTGTCATTATGCTTATATGACGAAAGTAACAGGTTTTAGAGAACCAAGTAAGTTTGATGAGGCAGTTTCAGATGAGAATTGGCGTGCTACTATGGATGAGGAATATTCAGCTTTGGCTGAAAATTGTACATGGGATTTGGTACAGTTGCCTGAGGGCAAAACACCTATTGGATGCAAGTGGGTGTATAAGGTAAAATGTAAATCAGATGGATCATTGGAAATATATAAGGCCAGGCTGGTTGCAAAAGGGTATGCGCAGCAGTATGGTCTTGATTATGAGGAGACTTTCAGCCCTGTAGCAAAGATGGCTACAGTTAGAACTATGATTGCTTTGGCAGCAGTTAGAGGCTAGAAACTATGGCAGATGGATGTAAAGAATGCATTTCTCAATGGAGAATTACAGGAAGAGGTTTACATGGAACAGCCTAAAGGCTATGTACATCCAGAATTTCCAGCACATGTATGTCGGCTGAAAAAGGCATTATATGGGTTGAAACAGGCACCCAGAGCATGGAATGCTTGCATCAGCAGTTATTTACAGCAACATGGTTTCCGATTGGGAGATGCTGATCATAGTCTGTTTGCGAAGAAGACAGATAGTGGCTATGTTTTTTTAGTTGTCTATGTTGATGACTTAATCATTACAAGAGATGATGAAAATGGGATTGCAGAAATAAAGACATGTTTACAGGCTGAGTTTAAGGTCAAGGAACTTGGAGAGCTGAAATATTTTTTAGGGATTGAGGTTGTCTCTACACCTCAAGGCATATGGCTGCTACAGAAGCAGTATGCTCATGACATGTTACAGAAATATGGTATGGCTGATTGCAAGCCTATGGATACGCCTTTGGAGCAGAATGTCAAGCTGCAAATTGATGTTGGGACAGAGATTGAGAATGTTACTATGTACAGACAGATGGTAGGCAGCTTGATCTATCTCACGATCACTAGACCTGACTTGAGTTATGCTGTGGGGCTGATCAGTCAGTTCATTTCAAAGCCTCGCAAACCACACTTGGATGCAGTCAAAAGAATTCTGAGATATGTAAAGAGTACCACAGATCATGGGCTGTTTTATGCATATGGGAAAACCCTTGACTTGATGGGGTACACTGATGCTGACTGAGCTGGTTGCACATATGACAGGAGGTCAACTAGTGGCTATGCATTTGGATTGGGTAGTAGCATGATCAGTTGGCAGAGTAAGAAATAGCCTACAGTTGCATTGTCCAGTACGGAAGCAGAGTATCGTGGTGCGGCCTTAGCGGCCTGTGAAGCTAAGTGGTTACAGAAGTTACTGAATGACTTGGGAGTACACTTGGACAGCAAAGTCAAGATGTACTGTGACAATTTGAGCAGTGTTATGTTAGCAAGCAATCCTGTTTATCATGCAAGATCAAAACACATTGAGGTTCACTACCATTTCATCAGGGAAATGGTTTTAGCATATCAGATTGACTTGGAGCATGTGAAGACTGAAGATCAGGTAGCAGACATCTTTACCAAATCACTTGGTAGAGATAAGTTCATTCACTTTAGACAGCTACTTGGAGTGATGTAGATGATTTGAGTTTTGTTTTTGAGCTTGAGGGGGAGTGTTAGAAATCAAGCTCACCATTAGTGTGTCTTCATCTATGACCGACATATATGACAGCTAGTGTGTACAGCTATCTACATGTGACTACATTAAATAAGTCGGGTTAGTAGTCAGTCAGTGACCTGACTAGAGTTAGTCAGTCTAGTCTACATTTACACTAGGTCACTTTATCTTGTAGTGAGTGTGTGCTTTTCAGTAGAGTGTGTGGAAATGAAGGAATGAGCTTGAGAGCATGAAGGCTCATGGATATGGAGTCTTTCCCTTTCTCTCTCTCTACTCTTTGAACAATTTTTGGGTCGCTATCAGAAGTAACTTCCGATTTAGAGTTAAAGTCCCCATTTCCACTAGTAGAGGTGGTCTCCCCTAGTGGTCGCAGTTCAAATGACGATTCAGTTCTAAGCAGTGATGTCGTTCCTGGTTGGGTGAGGCCAGCTTGCTCAAGGTCTACGGCTCCTACGCATTCCAACCAAGCACGATCACACTTCGTACACATGACTCCTTGGTCCATTCTAAGGGCATGTCTCCTCTGCGGCTTGGAGTCTACCCGTATCTGCTCAATTTCTCGTCCTTCAGTGTTGTACTCTATGGTATCCACTTCACCCTCCAATCTTCGTATTCATCACAGGAATCTTTATCACTCGACTGCTCATCATCTCCCAAGGCTTGCTCTGGGTCGTCTCGTTGGTTGGGGACCAAGGCCTAGTTATACATAAGGTTCAGCTCGTGCACCCTGGTCCACTTCCACTCGGACTCCTCCAAGAGGTCCTGGAGCGGCTTGAAGTTGGCGGCTGCGTTGCCTGCTAGCCAGTCTGTTAAGTACTCCAGTATTCCCTGGAGTTCCCTTTTGTTGGAAGGTACTTGGAAGGTAACACGCTCAAGCCCTTCATGGGGGTTTGCTGCCATCATGTAGAGTGGCACAAGAAGTGTTCCGTTTGCCTTGCCGATCATTTCAATGGCTTGCTCGTATGTCCCCTGGTCAGAGAACGGTAGGTCAATTGTAGCGAGGACGTGCATCCAATCCCGCTCATCCTCTGGGTAGGGGATATACTTGGTCAAGGACTCATAGGGCTTCCTGACCTGAGTGTTCCCTTTGAGCATAGCTGAGATGGTGTCCAGGTCGATTGGTGAGGTCTTCCAAGTGTCCATTTCAACTCGTACGGTGTTAGTTCTATTGCCAAGGAAGATCAAGCCGTTACCCCAATCTTCGATGACTCTAACATTGCGCATCCAAGGTCGGCCTAATAGGACATCGTAGTCCACTCCCTTCATGACTATAAAGTCAACGGAGAATTGGACTCCTGCGATCTTCACTGGCCAATTTTTCAGGACCCCGAATGGTTTTACTCTCATACCGTTTGCTAGTGTAATGTTAAACCTAGCAGCTTCAACAGGCGGGTTTCCCCAGGTTTGCAGCACCGCGTGGCTAAGCACACTAACCCCAGCTCCCGTGTCTACGATTCCCTTCCTTGTTGAGTCACCCAAGGCTAGGACTGGCAGGACTGCATGCATCTCAGAGCCCTCCCAAAAAGCGTTGATGTGCAAAGATTTAGGTACAGAGTGCAGCATGAGACTGGGTAATTGTGTTTCTACATCCTGGTCTTGCGAGTCTATCGTGACCTGCTCTTGTGAGCCCTCAACCCACTGCTTAAGGTCTTGCCATAGGGCAGGGTGTTGCTTAAGCAGCTCTCCCAAGCCAAGCATTACAGGGGTGGTCACTAGTGTGGTCAGGAGATTGCTAAGTGCTTGTTCCTCCTTTAAGCTAGGCTGTCTGGGCCAACAGCCACGGCTGATCTGTGGCTCTGTTGCGTCCGGGCTTGGCCTTAGTGGCACTATTTGTGGCACAGTAGCCTCGGCCGACCTAGGTGGAGGTGGTGACCTTGGCGTGCTTGTGTTGGAGAGATCATCTATCTCGTCCTCCGTGACGGGTTCCGCATCTTTGAGGTGCTGTTGAGCCTCTCTCACCCATTCCTTCACCTTTTCTATGGCCTTTAATTGTCGCTTGGGGTGCGGGTATTCCCCTATCCTGGCGCTTCCCTTTTCGGCTATCTTAGGGGCTGAAGTCTCTGCCTCCGCGTCTGAGACTTTCTTTCCAGCAGTTAAAGTCGTAGCACTCTCGGTCTTCAATGCGACCTTAGCGACCTCTTCTTCTTCCGCCTGCGACTTTTCTTCCCTATTGAGGCCGCGTCTAGGTTGCTAGGTCCTGGCAGAGAGATGCCGGCCTGCTTGGTTTGGGCTCGGGTCATGACTCACAAGGGAATAGGTGTGGCCTCCCCGTCGGGGTTTTCGACACCAAATAGCCCTAATGGGACAGATGGCAAATTAGCTGCGCTAGAGGATGGCTTCCGCTTAGGGCAATCAACGAAAAGATGGGTGATTCCGCACTCTGTGCACCTTTGATCCACCTTGTCCCTGTTTTGCTGCTCTCTTTCAGGGCAGTGCGATGAGACATGACCGGGGTGTCCGCAAGTCCAACAAGTGACTGGATCCTATGGCTGCCCTCCTAGGCCTCTACCCCGTCCTCTTCCCAACGCCATCACCCGCATGGGTCGATAGTCCATGAGGACCGCATTACCCTCGTCGTCATGCAAGACGTAAGGGTAAATGTAGGTCTATTCATCGTTTGGCTCCTCTACGTAATGAATTGGAGCGTCGCTCGGTGGGTGGGTCACATAAGGACCAGGCGGTCTAGGAATGCCGGTGGGGTTTAGCTGCGGCCTATTAGCTAGATAAGGCTGGCCGTAGGGTTGTGAGTATGGAAACCTTCTTGGTAGCCTGCATTGTGCGGCATCGTGGCTGAACCTCCCGCAGTTGGCGCAAGGTCTTGACCTAGGGTCTTGACATTCAACAGGCAAGTGGTTCCCTCCACAGTACATGCACTGGATGTGTGGCCGCATTGGTCGTCTCAGTGTGTCCTCTATCTTGGTTAGTTCCATCCTGACCTCTGCCAGGCCTTGGTCTATCTCGGTGGCTTTTCCCTTATCTTGGGGGGATGGGTTTGACCGCTCACTAGAGGCTGGTGTTCTCTCTAAACTCCGCGGGTTGGTTTCTTCTAGGTTCGAGCTCCTGGAGCTCCGCTCTTTTAGCTGGTCATTGACTCTGATGGCTTTCTCAAAAACCCTAGCCACCACGTCTCGCTGCAAGCTTGAGTTGCCTGCCAGTGCCTTATACAACTCCTCATCTCGAATTCTGCTGATGAATACAGTCGATACTGCCTTGTCAGTCGGTCGCTCGCCTAAAGGGATTCTTTTAAAGAGACTCCTCACGTGGGTCACATAGTCGCGGATGCCCTCCTTCTCCTTCTGCTTGACATTCATCAGGCATACCAACAGGTTGTCGGAGTATCCGGGCTCAGCAAACCTCTTGACAAAAAGATCCTTGAGGTTATTGAAGTTGACCCATTCTATGGCATCCAGGCTTGTATACCATGTCCTACCTTTATCGCTTAAGCAAAGTCTGAATGCTTGCGAACGTTGAGTCTGGTCGTTGAGGCCATTGGCTTTGCAGACTTGCTCAAACTGCTCAACAAAGCTGTACGGGTCATCATGTGGCTGGTACTTGTCGAGTTGCTTGGCGACAATAGGTATTTTGGCCTAACTCTTTGAGCCCTGGTTTGCCCCTAACCCTGCAAGCAGCGACGTTGCTAGTGCAGTGGCACTCTGCTCTACTGCAGTGTTATCAAGCAGCCATTTCATGAGGAGCTCGCTCAGCGTCAAGTCTCCCTCTAGCGCTCTTTCCTGGTCCGTACAATTCCAGCTAGCCAGGTTTAGCACTCGCTGCATCTCATGCAGCTCCATGCTTTGTCTTAGGCTCCTGGCTTGTTGATCCCTATTATACTCAGCTATGCCTTGCAATGCCTTGCGACCTAGCCTTCTCTCTTCCTCTAGGTCTGCAATGATTGCATCTGTCGTTCTGTCGCGGTGCTCGTATCGGGCATGCGCATCGTAACTGTTCACCATCTGCTGTATAGCATCTGGGAATGCGCTAACATCGAGCTCCTCAGTAACCCGATGGTCTGAGCCTTCCTCCGTCATGGTCGGATTCTTGCACCTCGTCGCGCTGTTGATCAGGTTAACTAGTCGTGATAGGTCCTTATTGTTGGCGCTCCTTGCTTGGTTCTCCTCTATGCTTGCGTGTCTGTCTATGTCCTGGGTCTTCTCCTATTGGTGGGTTCCTTGAGCGCTTTATCTGAGCGATGTCCCTTAATTATTGAATACAATTCTCAATTTACCACCACTCGGTGAGTGTGTTGTCCTCCTGCACTTGTGCCCAATCAGGCTTTCAGTTTTCTTAAGTGTACTTCAAGTGCAGAATCCAATGTGAGTGCAGCAAGCAATTTCTCGGCGCCCCACTCAGTCTCGCCCGTTTCTGGCCTGATAGGCTTGTGGGTCCATTTTCCTGCTGTTTAGTCAGGGTTTAGGGTTCCTTGTTTGTTTCCTTGTTCACTTCTGATCGATCGGGTCTTTGTGGTTCAGCGGCTTGCATTCTAGTCCGTGGCTCCCTCAACTGTCTACTGCCTACCGCTAAGCGGCCGTCTACTACAATTTCTCTTAGCCCGGGTGCCAGAATCAAGTTCTGAATGCCCGAAGGGTTTCGACAAGTTGTGCTAATGCACGTTTCCCAGTTGGGTCTAATTTCTGACAACTTTGACAAAAGGCTGCATTCGGACCAAGTGGTCCGAATTGCAGGGTCCGAGTGGGTCACTCGGACGGGCCGATTGGCATGGGGTCAAGGGCCAAATCTCCAATCTGGCTCGGACGAGTTTTACTCGGACGGGCCGAATGTCGGGTTTAACAAATTCGAACAGGCTAATTCGGACAGGTCGAATCCGGGCGGAGGGTCGAATCCCGAGTGTGGCCGAGTTCCGATTGTGGAATTCGGACGGGTCGCTCGAACGGGCCGAATGTGCCACATGGTCAAAAAGTTATGGCTCGGGCAGTCCAAAGAGAGTCTCTCGAACGGGTTGACTCGAACGGGCCGAATGCTGACTAGGGTTCTGGCCGAGTGGCCGAATGGCAAGGGGCCGAAGGCCGATTCTGGGCCTCGACCCAGAATCGATAGCTCGGACGGGCCGAAAACGGCGCGACGGAAACCGCGCGATGCCGACCTTGCCCGGTTCTTGCAATTTACTCAACTATTACAAGCACACACCTCCAGATACCATTTAGGGGATTTGAGGAATGGATTGATATACCTGAATGGGTCGGTGAGTGCGTCAGTGCTGCGATCGAATCACACGGCCTCGGGCTTCCTAGCTCTCTCTCTCTCTTTCTCTCACTCTGAAATGGCACAAATGAGTTCTCTCTTAGCCTTCTGGTTTTTATATGCCCCTCCCAGTTGTGGTGTTGACACCCCTGATCCCTCTCTTATCGATCTTAGTCCTCACTAGCAAGCATTTTGCGCATTTGCATGACTTTTTTTCCTGTTTTTACTATGTTTTGAAACAGTGAACCCTACCCTCTTCCGGTTCGATCTCCTAGCTCTAACCTATGCTAAATGCAACAAAAATCGAAGACAAAAAACTGGAATAGATTCTCCATGCTTTCCAATCATCAACAACCAAAATATCCAAAATACTTACTTGTTCCGAAGATTAAAAGCACCCAACTTCCTACCTATCTCAAGCTCCGTTTCGGGGATGAATACCCTACTTCGATGCTCGATGTGAGGCGCGCAAGTGCTCAAGCTCGATGTGAGGAACCAAAATGTGGGAGCTTTCGCTCAACCGCCAAGACCCTCGGACCGCTTATTCTTTCAAGCGTTTCAAGCGAGCTCTAATGGCTATCTCTCACCTAGCCGACGCGCCGTCGATCCTACGAGTGTAGTGAGCTTACCTTGATGCTCGATCGAGTACCCTCCTCTCTCTTGCACTCCGGTAGCTCCACGATCCTAGATGCTAGCACAAGCATCCTCAAGCCTCCTCCATCTCCAAGCTCCATCCTCCATAGCCATGCGCGCAAGAGAAGAGAAGGGGAGAGAAGAGAAGAAGAGGAGAGGAGATGGTAAAGAGCTTCACCCTCTTGATCCCTCACCCTCACACACACTCACTCCCTCACACTCTCACACTCCCTCTCTCAAGACCACACACAAGCAAGAAGGAGAGCAGAAGAGAGGAGGAAGAAGACTCCTTTTGCCACACACCAAAGAATGAGCTTTTCATTCATTTTTTCAACTTTATATACAAAACCCTAAATCCCTTCCAGGCGGTCATCCCCTTTTCCTCTTTTACATGGCCGCCGTAGCCTAGGCCCTCTTTCCTATTTCTCACCATTCTAATTTACCCTATTCCCACTAATGCATACACTTTGCACAGGAGCGAGCCTGGCACTCTTTTACACAGATTTGGGAGCGCTCCCATATTTTAATGGTGTGCCTTTTTCTCTTTTATTGCCGCGGCCCCACACCGAAGCCTTTTGAGGGTCGTGTCTGAATATTTGAATTTTTCAGGGATTGGTTGCTAGTCAAGGCACCTTTTTTGCTCTTTTTCCTTCTTTCCCAGTTCTCGTTCCTCTGTGCTGCAGTAACGTGGTCGGAAACACAGTAACAATGCAACTATAGGATCTACAGTGATCTTTCTTTTCCTTGCCCTATACTATAATGATTGACATTCAGAGCTAACTCTTATAAACCCTACATTGATGCATGGAATTCAAAGCTTTAGTATTTTAATGAAGATGCATCCTTTTTCAATTTCGAACTTTGATAAAAGAACTCTATGCATGGATGCGTCATTCTTTCATGACCAGATGCCAACGAATACATCATTGATTTAATCCTTCTTTTATCGCTTATCTCAGGCTAAAATGTAACTATCATTGCATGCGAATTGCATAATATATGTTTTATTGCCAAAGTTCATAAATCTTTTCCTTTCATTGCAACTATTCAGACATCATTTAATGACCGTCTACGATTATCTTATATACGAGTCACAACCAGGAAATTATTACGCAAGTGCATGATGTGTTATATGCCCTATCCTTTGTGTGATGCAACAAGGACGCCTTTGCATAATTTCATCTTTTAACTTATGCATCATACGTTCAAAAAAAATGTGACTACCCTTGACCATGAAAGTGCAAGCAAATGCAAGTACTCGTCATGCAACTAAACTTTGTAAATCGAACAAGTATATAAATTTTCCAATGCATTTAAGTTTCCCTATGTGAATTAAAACATGATTTATGGATTCTTTCTATGTGGGGATATTTTTCGAAACCTGGGCATTTAATATCGGGCCGTTGTCCACTCTTGTACTTTGGGTGGAAGCTCCCACGTACGCTCCTCTTGACTTTTGCTTAGGAGCCATTGACGAAGTAAACTTCGACTCAGCAAACTCTCCCTTGGTCCCCCTTTTTCGATTTTTGAAACCGAGATCTCCCTCACGGCACGGGAAATAGGACTTGTGGAACACGATTTAAAAACCCCGGGAGGCACGAGTGAACTTGGCCTAGAGAAGCTTCTATTGAAGCTTCTCAAGCTTCTGGATGAACAGGGAGATGACGTGGAGACGTGATGGGGAGATGATTGGAGTGATGATGGTGAGGATAATGATGAGGATGATGATGATGATGATGATGATGGCATTGGCGATGGCAGCAGCCTTGCGGCGCGGACAACCTGGCGGTGGCAGCAGGTCGACGGCGGGCAGCTCCTTGACAGCGGGCAGCCCAGACAATCCCCCCCAAGCTTGGGAGGAGGGGGGGTTATATGAGGTGAAGGTGTGGGGGGGGGGGGGGGGCGGATGGCCACACAAGTGGAAGATTGCATGCCCTCCTCCCCATGCCCCTCCACAAGCTCTAACACATACTCCCTCTCCCCGCCATCCAACGGGTGAAGGGGAGGGAGTTAATAAAAAAATTTGCAAATAATTCATTATCCTTTTTCCCTTGAAGGGGAGTTCCCATGGTGGGTTACAGTTTTGAGCCACGGTTTTCTACGCACAACGTGGGGCTGGTGTTTGTTACTACACGAGGATGGAGCACTTAGGCCAAAGCTTTTTTTGTTGCGGGAGAATTATTTGAATTGCTTTTGCGCAGGATCTAGGGTCTTTAATATTTCATTGTAGAAATATTACAAATGTCCAATTAATGTAAATAAATAAAAACCATAATCTGAATCATGCTGCCATCTCTTACAAGCACTCATCGTCAACATTACCAATTGATCTTCTATGCATGCTTGCACAATACGTTTATCGCAAGTGACTGTGAGAGCACTCTCGCCAGTCGTTTCACTGGTATTTGGCACGTGCTTCTTTTCGGTTCTTTTTGTTCGATTATTCTTGGGTTGCATATGGCCACGCCCTTGTTGTGCAGTAAAGGACTCGATGCTTTGATGGTCATCGCTTTCCTCATAAATATCACTCTCTGATAGTACGAGCTTTCTCTTGTCCTTCCTTGCCCGCATCATCAAAGCGTGCCCACCTTCTCGTGATGTCACTCCTCTTCCACATGCAATTGCAATGGTTGCTTGTAGCTCGATAGAAGTCAATGATCGTATTTGTGTTACTCTTCCTCTCGCTCTTGGAGGGTGACTCCCCCCTTGTGATTGCATGTTGCGGGTGGCAATAGCATGTCGCCCTGTGGTAGATCGTGGAGGCAAGTCAGAGTCCTTAGAAGGGATTACCCTATTGGTCCTTATTCTCAGATTTGTGCTTTGTTTTTTTACCAAAAAGGGATTACTAACATCCCCTTAGGCGAAGAAAACCCACAAATCCAGTTGGGTGAAAAGTTACTCTCACAAGGAATGGGTCGCCAGAAAATTTTTTATCCGATAAGGGGCTGCTCGCGACCCCTTTCTAGCAAGAAAAAGTTACACACATCACATACCCTCTCTCTCATCACCCTTTCTCTCTCCCTTTACACTCCTAGAAGCATCATATGAGATAGTCATACAAAGTAGAAGCTTATACACACTCCTTCAAACATTGCTTTATTGCTTTAAAAACACACTCATTTAAACATTGCTTTATTCATGTTGTCTCTCTCATCCCTCTCCCACCACTTTTTTACTCTCTCGTCCCCCATCACTTTGTTACTCTCACTTCCCTCACCCAACAAGATTTGTGGTTTTATTTTGCCCATTAAGGGGCTGCCGGCCCTTTTTGGCAAAAAAACTAACCATAGATCCGAGAATATACAACATGGGGAGAATAGAAAAAAAAACATGTATCTTATTGGTCCCTATTCTCCCCATTGTAATGTCCCCATTACTTAGTTTATTTTAATAAACAATGTGCGTATACATTCCAAAGAAAATTGATATATGTTGCACATCCACACATGGAAAAAAAAGTGCAGAATCTCTACAAGATCTCTACAGGATTTACAGGAAGCAGGACTGGTTTACTAAAATAGTTTGAAATCTCTAGTATCATGTTTAGATGACTTAATTTCCACTTTAGATGGATTTAAATATATACTGTGACTTATTTTGAAAGGAATAAGTCGTCCAATACAAAAGATCGATAAAAATAACACGATTTACAAAAATCGTTATTTTCGCCTATTTTTTATGGACTTTTGTAATTCTTCTCTCAAGGCTTGTTGACCATATGCGTTCCAATCATTTTAAGTACCCGAAGATCTATATTTGGAGTTCATACGACGAAGTTATGATCCAAACAAGTTACAAGGTAGAAATAAATGAAAATCTTTGTCATCGATGATGTCATCAAAAACACCAAAAAGCGGGCGTCCCCCCTCTCTTTACCCCCTCCCCTCTCACTACTATATAAACAGGGGTAGAGCGTCATGTGAAGGACACACAAAGACCCATGCAGAAGTCTCTCTGCTACTATTGATGCGACGAAGCTCTGTTGCAATTAGTCGAGTCTCCCTTTCTCTCTCTCTCTCCACCCCTACGCAAAAGCACTGCCCGAACCCATCAAGCTTCTTCCATGGCTTCCAAGAGATGTCGAGATGTTGAGCAAGGTCACGCTCAGAGACCTCCCAACACAAGGAAGTGGTCACCATTGTTGCTGACGAAACTCAACACGATGTTGAAGCACAAGCGAAAGTTAAAACCGAACCCATTCAAACTGAAGAACCATCCATTTCACAACAAATCGAGGTTGCAGCTATAAAACGTAAGCACGATGGATGGTTAAACGGAGATAATCAGGTTAGTACATACGAAAATGATGACGATTGGTTAGAACTCACTTAGACTAACTCACTCACACACACACATACACATACACACACACACACACACACACTCTCTCTCTCTCTCTCTCTCTCTCTCTCTCTCTCTCTCTCTCTCTCTCTCTCTCTCTCTCTCTCTCTCTCTCTCTCTCTCTCTCTCTCTCTCATATCTAGCACCCATATCCATACATAGACACACACACACACACACACTCTCTCTCTCTCTCTCTCTCTCTCTCTCTCTCTCTCTCTCTCTCTCTCTCTCTCTCTCTCTCTCTCTCTCTCTCTCTCTCTCTCTCTCGCACATGCCAAATACTTTATATATATAGCACTCGCACACACACACATGCATGCACACTCTCTATCTCCCTCCCTCCCTCTCTCTCTCTCTCATGCACACACTCTATATATCCTTCTCTCTCTCTTCCTCTCTTGTATATGACATATACCCCTACACTAAGTCTTTCAATGACACCCATATTTGACATGAGTATTTGTACATGTGTAGATAGCTTTGGAAATGGATCAACATCTAGTGCTACACCAAATACCAAGGTCTACATCATATATGTATCATCTCTCTCCGCCAAACTTATTATGCATTACACAAGTAGTAGGTTCCTGATGTTGAAGAAGGAAGAGATTTGCAATGGCAATGGCTACATGTTCTTACTATCACCCATGCAAATGGGTGCATACAAAACACACTGGTCCATTGTAATTGATCATGAGGTTGTCTAGGTATATGTTCTCGATACCTTGGTCTCCCAAGACTATCTTGTCGAACAAGGAAATGAGACTACATTGCAGCCTTCCCCCACCATAGACCTCACCCAGAGCCCTTGTAGCATTGAGAAAATAACAATCACCGTGGAAGCCTCACCACCCCCCTTGGACATTGAGAAAAACAAAACCATCCCTATCACGCTTGATGTGGAAGAGGAGGGGATGCAAAAATCCTCTTATGTTGTAAGTGTGGTTGAGTACATACTGTCTTTGGGGGGCCAACACCGAGTCTTACGTCATTTTCTTCAGAATACGAGCACTATAGAGAGAGTGGAGGAGATCCCAATTTTCTATGATGGCAATGTGGCGTATGAGCTTCCACCAGTAGCAGACAATATGCGTCCAATGGAGGTAATGGAGCAAAAGTACGACAGCCATTATTGGACAAAGCCCACGTCAACATCGATGGCATTCCTTGGTACTGTTCACCGAAGCAAATGTATCAGAGAGCTAGAGTGTCCCAATAGAGATTGTATTGGTAGGTCGATTTTTAGCTCCCCAAACAAGGTGGAATGGACATGTGCAAGATTCTTCATTCACGCCACTATCATTAAAGTGATTGCAAAGTCGCATGACATGGTTCTAGTACCCTATCGCAAGTAAATCACACTAATCAAGTCCAAATGCATGCCATGCAAGTAAACTCAGTACCATCATACCGACTGTTGGAATGTTAGTTGTTCGTCTAGGAAGCCTTGGATGCTTCTATTGTAAGAACCCCCCCCATCCTGCTCTCCAAGTGCAAGTGTGTAGTGTATTATGTGATGTCAGCAAGGCCAATGTCAAGATTATTTATTCATCAAGGCAAACATAACCATGAGGTGCAAAGAGGCACATGTAGAGATAATGTCAAAGAGGTGCAAAAGACCATAGAGGAAATGGTAAGAGACTTTAGTGCACCTGGACCTTGACACCTACAAATGACTATGGCGAGAAGGCTAGTGATGGGTGCCTTGGTTCGTGAGCAAGGTGTCCCCATGTCCAACACTGAACTCTCGACGATGCTTGAGGAACTCCAACCACTCATTCAGAGGAACATGTAACATATTATTCCATTTACAACACATTTCAAAATATCTTTAAAAGGCCATGCATATGAAGATCAATATTTTGTGCATGCAGGTTCAAACACATCGTCCGTGCAGCACGCCCTGAGAGTGATCAAGGAATGGAATCTTGTCTTCTAAAGTTAAAGCAACATTGTGCATACAGATTTTTCCATGGTAGTCTATTTCCTGGGAAAGCCATTGACAATGATAGTAGATGCTTTATATTCAAGATGTCAACAATTGGGCCAATCTCAAGGGTTGACTTAGTGAATCGTATGCAAAGGAATGGCACTGGGGACCTATGCAACAGTTGGGTATGCTTTGACCACATGCATCGCATTAATGATTGGACCACCATGGCAACACATGTGTATGACCCAAGGTAGTTTCTCTTACCTAATTCTATTGTCGCAACACAAACTTAAGCAACATAGTTTTCCTTACCCTCCCAATTGATTTTTGAGGATTCATGGTAGATGAGGCAACTACCAATTGGAGGGCCATCCGCACAATGTTCAATGGTGGTCCAGACAACGTAATGCAAGGAAGGGAGAGATCTTGCATATTTCATTGGGAACAAAATCTCCAAATACACACATCATAGTATGTGCATAAGAGTTTTCAAGATGAGCATAAGCGCTTGTGCCGCATGTGGAGGTGTGCAGTCACGGAAGATGATGCAACAATACAATATTGATTCATTCAGGCTTGGTGGGCCTTAGGGAAAGTTACGGATGGCAATATACCAACAATGGATTGTTGGCTTAGTTGGTGGCATATCAGATATCCACATTGGAGGCGGCACTTTTTTGGGGTAAGACTAGTTCGTAATAGTAGGATGTGATGTGTGGTGCATTTGTTTTCTCACGCTCCATACCTTATGCTATATTTTTGTCCAAGTGGTGGAGGACATTGCTCATATGCCAACCACAAACTTGGCAAAGCCAATGCATGCAAGTTGGTTGGCAGGGGAGGGATTCAAGGGATCTATCAGCTTGTACAATGCATGTGTCAGTGATTTGGCCAACACTGTACTACATAGCACAAAATGACATGCATTCATTGGTGGAAAGTTCTATGGTGCAGGACCTAGTGCAGAGAAGCTTTTGAGTCGACTACAAAAATGAGTTAGCCCCACATCTCGAGTAACGGTAAGGATGGTTGAGGAGGTGACAAGAGGAGCTAAATTGCATAAACGTCCCAATTTTTGAGGGGACAATGTGACTGTAGTAAGAAAACACAAGGTTGATGGAAAAGTGGGGTTTGAGGAAACCAACGCCTCTCACTGGCCTAAGTATGTGACCGAAAACATACCTAGAAGAAAGGGTACAAGAAAACTAAACTTTGAGGACCCTTTGCCTTCCAACCAATCAAGGGCAATATCACCAAATTGTTCAAAGGAAATGGTGGTGGAGATAGTCCTTCATGACACCATTTGGGCTATAAGAAGGATTCCAACTTGCAGCCATGTACAATGTCAAGGATGGTTGGGAGCTAGAGAGGGAAAATGCCAAAAACCTATTAAAAATATGTCACATGGGGTGCATGCACCTTCATTTTGGGTCATCATGGAGTAGTC
Source organism: Lygodium microphyllum (assembly GCF_053477565.2). Taxonomy (NCBI): domain Eukaryota; kingdom Viridiplantae; phylum Streptophyta; class Polypodiopsida; order Schizaeales; family Lygodiaceae; genus Lygodium; species Lygodium microphyllum. The sequence continues at coordinate 77,827,335 of NC_141162.1, forward strand.
TAGCTCAAGAGGAGAAGCTAGCAATCAACATGGGATGCAGCACTAGTTCATGTGGTTTTGTAATGATAGTGTGGACCATACATGGAACATTTGTTCTTCCATTCAACATGCACCGCCCAAGGTTCCACAAGTATGGCCAGTGCACAAGGCACTAATTTGATCGTAGAAGAAATCCACATGTTGGATAGTGATCAAGGGAAAGTCATACTTTCCATGCTTCCCCTGGTCAAAATCCACACTGTGGCACCTCAAGTAAGCCATGTAGGTGGGGTCATTCCTTTCATATGGGGGAGTATTACAAAAGGCCATCCATGCCTCGAAATTGTTGTCCAAGATCTTTCGGTGCCATTAAGGCTAGGACTCGTATGTAGCCTTTGACTTTTCTTGGCTCCTCCATCACCTTATCCTCTTAGTATTGGGAAAGTTCTCTGCTCCAAAATATGGGATTTTTGACTCTCTCATCTTGCCACCACTTTCCTAGCCACTTGGAGATCTGTATGGCCCCTTCAACCACTTGTGGAGGTAGCACCTTATTCATAGAATTGAAGTAGAAGAATTCAAATTTGAATGGTGTGCACCTATTCTCCCACTGATCCTAGTGATTCAATTCCTATTCCCAATTGATTGGCAGTTGTTCCTCAATTTGCAGCATTTGGACATTGGGCGTTGCTTGTGGCCTGGCACTAAATTTTCTCCTTGTGAGATTGGCCAATTCCTTGCGTTTTCTTTTTTCGTTGATTATTCTTTCCATGGCGGTTGGGTCTTCTTCTTGGCCTTCTACTTCTGTTGATGGAGGTGGGGGTGGGCTCTGTTTAGCAAACTACCCTTCAAGGTTGTCAAGCAATTCCAAATTTGTTCTCCATTGGTGGTTCTGTTTGGATACTTGATAGTCCACCACTTCCTATTGGATTGGGATCACTGCTTGACAGTCAAGAACTATTTGATCTTGAACTAGTATACTTTCAAGGACTTCTTGTTGCCTCTTCCTAATCTTCAAAAGTAACTTCTCCTTGAATCCCGGTATTAGATCCAAGATTTGCTCCAAAGTTAACTACAGAGAACACTTTGCTAAAGCTTGGAATAGCTCTTCTAAGCCTCCTTATTGTAAGTTTTGAGCAACACTAATATCAGGAAACAACTCCTGATCTTCAGGAGACTAGTTCTGTTGTTCAAGAACATATTCCTATATTTCAGGACACTAGTCCTACAATTCAAGTCTCTGCAAACCTGAATTCCCTACATCTTGAAGTTGATCAGCTTCACATTTTTCAACAAGTTTTTGCACCTTTCTTACCTACTTTGCTGTTGTTTTCCTTATCCTCTCTTGTTTCTGCCAATCAAGCTTCATACTACCTTGACTTCTGGTGACTACTAAAACCAATGGTTCATCTTAACATTCCTCTATTTCAATGCAATTAGAACAATCACAATGAACATGCATACTTATAGCATTAGTGTCACCTAACACCGCCTTTGCCTCTTCTTGAACCTTCTGCTGGTGAATTTTCTTACAACTAACAGCTCTTGTACCATCAAGAGATTGCCTTTTCTCATCTCGATCACTATAAGGACTACTGCAACTGGAGCAGGTGTATGTTGCTGATGAGATGCTCCTGCATGTCTTCCATCATTGCGGGACCTCGCTACTGGCATTCCTCTCTCAGTCCTATGCCTTGCCCAAAGTTCATAGTATGGTCCAACAAAGTGTCCTTGACCTCCACAGTAGTGGCATGCTCCTGTTTGAGTAGTTTGCTGCTGTGCCTAAAAATTTCCCCAAGGCTATCTAGCATGAATTCTTCTAGGTCCTCTGAAGGGTCTCTGTGACATAGTGTCATGAATAATCTGATTTACTACATCTGATTGAATAGGTCTTGGCCTAGCCTGCATTATTGGCATCTGTTGTGCCATCCTAACATTAGGATTATACTAGCAAGTCCTAGTCTCATGGCCCTTTCTCTGGAATATCTCACAATGCTTTTCCTTATTCATACTTTCAGAAATATCCAAATCTTTTAACTTCTGTTTTATCATTCTATCTAACTTACTGTCCTCTGACTTCCTCTTATCTTTGTCCTTTGATTTCTTCTTTTTAGTCTTGGTTGATCTTGATTTCTTCTTTTTCTTCCTTTCCTCCTCTTGCTAAAGTTATCCTCATCAGAGTCACTTGAATCATCATTTGAATCTTTGTGATCACTATCCTCATCATCACTGTATGTCTCTGAATCTGACCCTGGACCTACATCAGAATCTAAGTCTGAAGAATCCTCATCTTTACTGTTCTTAGATCTAGAGGTACCAAGTCTTTTTTCCACTCTCGTAGCTACCCTTATCAATGTAATAAAGCAATTTTCATGTTTCTTTGATTAGGAAATTAGCCTAGTTTGGATTAGAGTATAAAAAGCAAGAGGGTGCCAATGTAAATTATCTTTTAATCATTTTACATATCTCCACTTCTTGGAGCTTGAAGGTATTTCCTTCCCCACCATTGTAAGGGGTGAGTTCCTTGCAGCAGCCATCATCAATTGATTCTCAAGTTTCCATGGCTTCAACATCTCTTGTAATTCTTGGTTGTAAGACATCTTGAATTAAGAAATGGCAAGCTATGGTTTCTAGCATTTCTTATTAAATTCAACATTTCTTGTTAGTCCTGTGTTAATTTCCATTGAAGTGGCAACCTTCTTTACATTGGTATCAGAGCTTGGACTTTGATCCATGGGAAGAGTCATTTTCATGGGGAATTTAGTCATAGGGACAGGAACTAGTTAATTGGAGTACCAAGATTTGGTCACAGGGTTTAGTACAATTCAAACCGTGACTAGTCAGAGTTCTCTGCAACAAGTCAGGACTAATTTTGAAGGTTTCTTGAAGAAGTTCTTGAGGAAGATGGAGGTTCTTGGCCAAAATAGCAGGATGTGGTCAAATGGAGGTCCATTTTGAAGGTTTTTGACCCTAACTAGAGTCTAAGTGGGGTTACAGAGGTTAAACTGAGATTACTTTTGGGGACCAATTTCTCTCTCTTCTTCCTCTCAAGCTTTTCTCCAAGAATCCATGGATTCAACTGCTGCAATCTTCTTCTAATGGCCATTTCCCACTGACGAGACATCGGAGCTTGACTCCTTGTGCCATGAGCTTCAGATAGAGTAGCATATCCCTTCAACTTGATGAGCTTGATCAGCCAGGATGAGAGGAGCAGTTTGGGCCATTTTTGCTTATTTCAGATCCTTCTATTCTCCACAAAAATCTTAGCAAGTGCTACTTGCAATGGCTATTCCAAGATTCTACCTATATTACTCAATCTTCAACAAGTTATTAGTGGCATCTTTCACCTTTTGGATCATTCTTGAGCTTTCAAAACCCTAGCTATGGCAGATTCAGGACAGCAGTGAGTTTTTCTTTAAAAAAATTAAAATATCAAAGGGCTTTTACTCTATCAAGCTTCTTGAAGCTTCTTCAACACTCAAGGGACCGACATTGATGCATCCTTGGACTTGAAGCTTCAAAGAATGGTGGCCATGGAGTCAAAGCAAGGTAGCAAGCTTTAAGAATCCAATTTTTGGATTATTTCCTTCAATTTCATGGGGCTTTTACTCTAAACCACTCCAGGGATCTTCCTTCTACTTCAATCACTCAAGATATTGAAGAATCCAAGCAAAGTATTCAAGATTGAAGCTCAATCTTCTCTTGGATTGCAACCATGACATGGATTGAAGAAATTTACTAAAATCTTCATCAAATAGACTTCAAATTTGAGAGATTATCATCTACGCATTCAATGGAGCTGAAGACTTAATCTATATTTCATTCTTGGATCAAATTTGAAGCTATTGAGTTGGTTATGGAGCTATTCTTCTCATGATCAACTATTTAATTCAAGAGGAAGATCTATCAATCTTTGTGACTAAGGATTGACTCAAACAACGTGTTCTTCTTCAACCATTGAACGAGGTATTCCTGCTACTCTTCTTTAATCTCTCCAACCTTCAATCAATAATAGGCTGTAAGCCTATTTCAGTTCCTTTGGAGCAGAATGTGAAGCTGAGCACAGATGCAGGTGAGCTTCTGGAAGACCCTACTATGTACAGACACATAGTAGGAAGTTTGATTTATATGACTATTACCAGGCCAGATTTGAGCTATGCTGTTGGATTGGTAAGTCAATTTATGCAGGCTCCAAGGAAACCGCATTTGGATGCGGCTAGACGCATACTCAGGTATGTGAAGTCCACATTGCAGTATGGACTATTTTATGAGACTGGGGTTCAGATACAGTTGCATGGATACACTGATGTTGATTGGGCTGGTAGTATTTCTGATAGATGATCTACCAGTGGATATGTGTTCTCTTTTGGGAGTACTGCAGTCACTTGGAGAACCAAGAAACAGCCTACAGTTGCCTTGTCAAGCACAGAGGCTGAGTACAGGGGTGCAGCAATGGCTGCATGTGAGGTAGCTTGGTTGCATAAGCTACTTTATGATATGCAGCAGCCTACACATGGGCCAGTTGTCATTTATTGTGACAACATGAGTAGTATACACTTGGCAAATAACCCAGTCTATCATGCTAAAACAAAGCACATTGAGGTGCATTATCACTATGTGCGGGAGAGGGTTTTACTAGGTCTTATTGATCTAGTTTATGTTAGCACAGAGGATCAGGTAGTTGACATATTCACGAAGGCATTGGGCGCAGAGAAGCTACGCAAGTGCAGAGACCTGCTTGGTGTGCAGGAATTGGGATTGAGCTCGAGGGGGAGTGTTGAGATATCGAGCTCCACTCGTGATGTGCCAGGGTGACCATTGTGCATTTATGTCACCGACTTGTCAGTTGCAGATGCGGTTGGTACACCGCCCATGAATAATAGCTAGATGATAGCTATCCTTATCTACTCTAGTTCGTGGCTCAGTTAGTATGCCACCTTAGTTAGTTGAGTTTGGTTTGAGACCCATATATAGGGTTCTTCTATTTTTATATACTAGAGTTCTTTTTGGCTTACACAACTAAGAAGAGAAAAACTGTTTTCAGCCTCCACCTTTGTGTGTATTCCCCCATTGTGCAAGCAAGAAAGCTACAAGTGAGACTCCTTCCTTCTCTCCCACAATCTTGACACAAATGAGATAGTGGATGATGATCAAAAACTCCATATTTTTTCAACAATATTAAAAGATGAAGTAGCAAGATGGTACAGTAACCTAGCTATTCAATATAAGGGAACCTATGCTGCCCTATCAGGAATTTTCCTAGAAAATTTTCAACGGCAAAGTTTCCAAGATAGACTAGCCGTTCAATTGGATTATTTGTCCCAAGGAGCAACCGAAAGTGTTGAACATTAAATTGGGCGAATGGAGATAATTATTTGAAATGTGAATCTAGATCCTGACGATCCCATGCAAAATTGTAAATTTATTGACGGGCTTAATCCTGAAGTTCATCAACATGTTAGCTTACAACGGCCAGCTACACTAGCAGATTCTAAAACACATGCTAGATGGTGGGAAGAAGTGCAACTTAGCCAACAACGATGGAGGGATTTATTTAAAGAACCTCAGATGGAATATCCAAGCACTTCAGGTGGGTTACCTAAGAATGTCTCTTACGTGATTGTTCCCTTAAATCCATCTATACCTAGAAGTTCCAATGTATTAAGTGTACCTTTAAATCCGTACACCTCAATTCCGACCTATATGATGCAGACAAGAATGCCCTCAATGCCGCAACCTCAGTCCCCTCTTGATGAAACAAGAGGTAGCTTATATTAGTGCAAAATCCTTAGGAAAGTTGAAGGAGGAAATCATGGGTGCAGTACAAGCACCCTTGAAAGAAATTTATTCGATAACAACACAGTCTTCTAGTGCACAACAATCTTCGAGCAATTCGACTCCAAACCCACCTAGATTTAATATCTCGTGTGGTAAGTGTCATGGTTATGGACATGTGGCTACATAGTGTCCAATGCCTTCCTAATTAATGCCTGACCATCCACCATTTTGCACTTTTTGCCTTAAGACAGGGCATTTAGATACAAATTGCTAGCATAAGATAGGTCAAGAGCAACAACAAACTTGTTCAATGCAAACAATTTATAATTACATAGATCGTAATAACACAACTTATGAGATTGGACCACCCAATCAACCTTTTAGGCCATGAACATTGCCAACCCAAGGTAGACCTCCAATACCTCAAAATAATTATAACAGTGATGGCAATCAAGAGAGAAATTCTCCTTTTAAGAGAAATAACGATAATTTTCATAATCCAATGGGGCAATGTGGACAACAAAGGCCTAGGGGACTAGTAATTTGTTATTGATGCCAAAAAGAGGGTCATATAGCTACATATTGTCCAAATGCATGTAAAAATCAGGACTATATTCCTCTTTGTAGGAGGTGTAGTGGCGAAGGGCATCCTGGAGATAATTGCCCTAAGCCAGACGATAAGAAAACTAATGACAAGGGTAAATAGGTTTCCATAAAACCCTCAACCTCATTTGCAAATTTAGTGGAATTAGAAATGAAGGAACAAGAAATTGGAGTTAAGTCCAAATTCATACCCTGCAAGGTGACATTTAAAGCTGACCCTGTGATTGGTGTCATTACTAGGGCACAAAAGCAACAACAAAAGAAGCACGGTTTAGAGGAAGAGAGTCCATAATTAAAAATGGCAGTGAAGGATAAATCTAAGGATATAGATCCTAACATAGAGCTACCTAAGTCAGATTCTCCACAACATTCCTATGACCATCCATTATTACCTGTGCCTTTAGCAAATCCTAAAATTCAAGTGAGGGTAGCTCCTTTTCCCGAAAGATTGATTCCTCCTAAGGAAGGAAGCAAAGAGCTAATGGAAGCAGTGAACAAGATTTATGATCTTTGGGCTACATTAGAAGAGATACCTTTGACCATTAATCTTAGGCAATTGTTGGAAATAGCGTCTATATGTCAAAAACAACTGTATCATAAGCTAGTTTGACATAGGAGGAAAAGGATCAAGACTAACATTTCTAAAGTAATTGCAAAGGCATCCAAAAGGAAACAACTAAGGAAGTAAAAATAGTAGATTTGTTTGTGGATCCGGGAGCACTAATTATAGACACTACCATCCATGGACATTTGTTGAATGAACTACAATTGGATGGTGGTTCAACAAATCAATTTAATGACATATCAAATGATGCAAGAATTAGGGTTAAAGGATCTAGAATCTACCCATATAGTTTTACGTGTGGCTGATCAAAGGAAAGTGACTCCTTTGGGGTTACTTCGCAATGTGAAATCTATAATTGTTGGACTAGAATTTCATGTGAATTACCTAGTAGTTCACTCATTTTCAAATATCTCCTCATATTCTGTGTTGTGGGTTGACCTTGGTTATACCAAGCAGGGTGCACTCAAGATTGGTATAAAGGTTCCATTGTGATTGGTCCTCGAAATGAAAGGGTTAGGATACAATTTATCACAAAAGGGTTTTTGAGGGAGTTAGGAGACGAAGTAGTTAGTGAGATGGATGAAAAATCCAACATTGAATTCTATGATTCAGAAGTAGAGAGGACCGATAACGAAGGACCTTATGCTTGGCTATTTAAAACACAGTGCCCAGCAAGAGTAGAAAAAGCAGAGGTGAATATTATGCATCAGCCTAACAAAGTAGAACAAGTGGGTATTGGCAAATTTGTTATTAATTTTTCATTAGATAATGACTCTCATAGCGATATTACTCACTGGTTATCCACCTCAGAAGATACAACTAGACTGTTTAATGGTTTTGGCAAGGGAGGATAAATATCTTGAGGATGTAATCCATGCACGTAATGATTTGAATGATTCATTTTTTGAAGCATGTCATGGATTTTGTAACGATGAGGAAGAAGGTGACCTTGGGGATGCGTTTTTTGCATATAACTGATTGGAAGTCTTTTTCCCTAATGACTTAGAAGAAGAAGAGGAAAACGAGGCAGGAACATCAGACTTAGATGAGATATCAAATAATTGTGAAGGAAGTCGGTACTATTGAGAATGATCATGATGAATCTGAGGAGAGTTTAGTTACAACATTTCCTTATGAGGAATATATTCTACCTTTTGGGTTAGAACAACTTCCAATTGATGCTAAAAGATCTTACTATCATCAATTAAAAAAGAAGGAAAAAGACAGAAGAAACAGGGATAGTTGTAAACCTTTACAACAGCCGATATTACATGATGATAGAGATGATCCATCTCCAGCTTTAAATAGATTCGCGCAGATTTTTAATGAATGTCATGGTAATTATGATAGGATAATCAAAGAATTAAATGAGGCTTTGAAAATAGAACGTGAGGTAGCAATGTGACTGATGTAAATGAAGCAATGAAGAAGATTACCGAGTTACAAAAAGAAAAGTCAAAATTCCAATTTAGGGAGCCCCGATATCTAGAAGAAATTTCACTTCTAGAGATGTATTTAGAAGAGCAAGAATATAAATTAAATAAGGATATGCAACAAATGGAACAAATATCCCCTATTCTTAGGAAATCCTCAGTGGAATGTGAGCAAACAAATAAATTTTATACAAGAAGTAAATCTCTAGCTACTTTTGGAATTGGTTTGCAAGGGAAAAATTCTACCACTACTCCTTGGTTATATCATTCCTTAACCGCTCTATGAGCATTAGGCAAAATCCGTATCATTATTTTAAATGGCAACTAGGGGGATATCATAGAAGGCAATTGAAATCAAGCAAAGCTTGCTATCAAGCAAAGCTCGCTATCAAGCAAAGCTCGCTATCAAGCAAAGCTCGCTTGCAAAGTATTTGTGAGGTGGTATTACCCCATACCAAAGAAAGAGTAATGGATTTTACTATTTATGGGGATGGAGTGGAACCAAAGCTTAGATGGTTTGAATCTCTAGTAGCTAAGGACTTTCTAGAGCTAAAATGGGTTATACACTATTTAGGGTGTCGAATCCAAGGTGAGGAAGATGAAGATTTACACTCATTAGTCCTTAAGTTTAGCAGTACTCTATGGTCTTGAAATTTGAATGACCAAGAATGTTTGGAAAAGTAAAATAGAATTTTACATCATTATTGTCGAACATTACATGCTCAATTTCCATGTGATCAAGAGTAGATTTCTCAGATGATAGGTTCTAGTAATACCACATTTACAGGCAAGTATAATAGAAATTTGAAACCTTCTTTGCATGGCTTGAGCAAAAGACAAGGAAGTTATACCGGTAAGCTATTATCTAATATATTAGATGCCTATATGATAGAAATGACTGAGAGTACTCAAGATAACCTCGCTATTATTCCTTGTAGGCTTTACCCTTGGTACATTCTGTGAATGCGAGGGAAGAAGAACCAAAATCAAATGTTAGACATAGTTTGCTTGAAAATGTATCAATGAAAATATCCGAAGATGTGCCTACAATTAAGCCTTGAAAAATAGCCTCTTTGTTTATTGAAGAGCCTGAAGTTGAAATAATTAAACTTAAAATGGCAGAGGGAAAATATTTGAATTTAGGAGCTCAATTGGAATGCCAAGATTGCGAGAGATTTGAAGAAGTCTTATGAGTGCACATTGAGGGTTTTGCTTGGTCATATAAGGACCTTAAGGGTATCAAATCTAAACTATGTCAGCGTTATATTGATTTGGAGCCTGACACAAAACTCATATGTCAACATCAATGATGGAATGTGTATGCAAAGTTAGTGAAGGCTGAAATTTCTAAGCTTCTTGATACTGGTTTTATATAGCCTATTGCATACAGTGAATGGGTATCTCCTATTTTGATAGTACCCAGGAAGAACAGTAAGAAAATCCGCATTTGTGTTGATTTTAGAAAGATAAATATCAAAACACGTAAATATCATTTTTCTTTGCCATTTACAAATCAGGTACTTGATAAGGTTGCATGCCATGAGCTATATTCTTGTTGAGATATCGAGCTCCACTCGTGATACGCCAGGGTGACCGTTGTGTATTTATGTCACCGACTTGTCAGTTGCAGATGCGGTTGGTACACCGCCCCTGAATAATAGCTACATGATAGCTATCCTTATCTACTCTAGTTCGTGGCTCAGTTAGTATGCCACCTTAGTTAGTTGAGTTTGGTTTGAGACCCATATATAGGGTTCTTCTATTTCCTTGTACTAGAGTTCTTTTTGGCTTACACAACTAAGAAAAGAAAAACTGTTTTCAGCCTCCACCCTTGTGTGTATTCCCCCATTGTGCAAGCAAGAAAGCTACAAGTGAGACTCCTTCCTTCTCTCCCACAATCTTGACATGGTATCAGAGCCTTGTTCGTGGTAAGGAGCTCAAGAAAGCAAGCCAAGCTCGCGGTGTTCTGGTAAGAGGAGCAGTGTTGCTTTCATTTTCTGTTTTGGGAGCAGATCTCTGCAGGTAGCACAGCCGGAAAGTGCAGGAGTGCATTGTCTCAGGTTGAGACGCCCTTCGCGGTGAAGCAAGAGGGCAGTATATGCTGCGGGACAGGGCTTTAGCCCTTGGCGACCTTGTTTTTTTTATTTGAGGCCATTTCGGGGCCTGTTTTGGAGGCGGAAGTTTTCTGCACGCACTCAGGAAAAGGCCCAGTTTTATGCTGTGCAGCCACTGTTCTACAGGTCGGTGAATAGTTATTGTAAAAATTGCATTGTATGCTTGTGCGTAGAGACATTGGGAGTTACAGAATCATCCCTATTGCCTGTTGATGCAAAATCGTCACTAGGAAGTGACTGTGTGGTCAAATACCACTTTCGCCAATTTTGCAAATTTTCCCTTGTGAGGGTGAAGCTGTGGTTTTTGCAGTGACAGAATTTTTTGCAGTCTTCTGTAATGGCATCTGATTCTCTTTCACAGATTGTCACTGAAAAGCTTGACAAGAACAACTTCCAAGCATGGAAGTTTAGAATGACGAATTTCCTTATGGGAAAAGGATATTGGGAATTTGTTGCAGGAAATGAAGAAGAACCAGTTCTTCCTGATGTTCCCAATCAACAGCAAATGCAGGCATTTAAAGCATGGCATGAGAGAGCCAGGAAAGTTATGTATTGGCTGTCTATCAGCATTTCAGACTCTATGATTGTGCATATTCAGGATGCAAGTACGCCAAAGGAGGCATGGGATACTTTGTCAAAAATGTATAGCACAAATACGCAAGCCAGGAAAATGCAGCTCAAGCAAGAGTTGCACAATGTGCAAAGAGAAAATATGAGCATCAACGACTACCACATGAAGGTGAAGAAGATTGCAGATGCACTTGCTTCCATTGGGTCACCAGTGGAAGATGATGATTTAGTTTCTATGACCTTGAATGGTCTAGGAAAGGATTATGCACAGTTTCGGACATCTATTTCAGTTCGTGAAAGATTTCCTGATTTTGAGGAGTTGATTGCTCTTCTAATTTCTGAGGAACAGAGAAATGGTGGTGCATCTTCTTTAGGAGGAACTTCAAAAGAAGCTGTCTTCTACTCAAATGCTGGAAGAGGTAGAGGCAGAGGTAGAGGAGGCCGATTTGGAGGCCGTGGTAGAAATCAGAATATGCAGCAAACTCAAGAAAACCAGTCCTATGGAGGAGGATGTGGTAACTCTAGAGGCAGGGAGAGCCAAAGAGGTCGTGGTGGATGGCAAAGAGGTCAAAATGCAAACAGTAATGTTGAATGCTATTACTGTGGTAAAATGGGTCATATGGCTAAAGACTGCTATAAAAAGCAAAATGACATCATGAATGGAAAACTGCAACAAGGGAATTATGCATCTTCTAGTAGACAGGGTGATGACAGAAATGAGCATTTATTCATGGTGCAGCACATGAACAATTATGTGACAAGTGCAGAAGAAAGCAATGATGTATGGTATGTTGACTCAGGTGCATCAAACCACATGACAGGTCATGCAGAATGGATAGAGGATGCAAGGAAAATGGAAAAACCAGGATTTGTGGAGACTGGTGATGATACTGCACATCCTATTGTGCAGATTGGAAAAATTCCCTTGTCTATGCAGGATGGGAAAAAGAAATACCTGTCCGATGTATTTCATGTCCCGAATATCACCAAGAATCTGGTTTCTGTTGGTCAAATGGTTGAGCAGGGCTTGCAGGTCAGATTTAATCCTCATGGATGCTTTGTTGAGGATATGAAAAATAGAGGTCGCTTGATAGCAAAAGGAAAGAAGAAGGGTAGAATGTTTACGTTGGATGCAGACATGTCTGAATTGAGTGCAGCAATGTTTGCACATGGGACCGGTGTAGTTGCAGATATTGATATCTGGCATAAACGCATTGGTCATGTTAATGTACAGCGACTTAAATCAATGCAAGCCAAAATATTGTTGCAGGATTGCCCAAATTCAAGGTTGCAGAAATGCATAAGATATGTGAAGCCTGTCAATTTGGAAAACAGGCAAGGAAACCATTTCCTAGACATGTTCAAGAGAGTGAGAAGCCATTGGAATTAATCCACTCTGATGTGTGGACTACTAAAGCTGCATCTCTTGGAGGCTGTCATTATTTTGTCACTTTTATTGATGACTATAGCAGAAAAGTTTGGGTGTATTTTATGAAAAAGAAAAGTGAAGTTTTTGGGCATTTCAAAACTCTTAAATATATGGTTGAAAAAGAAACAGGTTTGCAGATAAAATGCCTAAGGTCAGATGGAGGGGGAGAGTACCTCTCAAATGAGTTTGCAAGGTTCGTGCAGGAGCATGGCATAAAGCAGCAATATTCATGCAGTCATACCCCACAGCAAAATGGAATTGCAGAAAGAAAAAACAGACATATTGGAGAGGTGTCTCGTGCCATGCTCAATGAAAAAGACCTGCCAGATTTTTATTGGGCTGAAGCACTTGCTATAGCAGTCTACATAATGAACAGGACTCCCACTGCAGCAATACATGGAATGACTCCAGAGGAGAGGTATACTGGTAGGAAACCAGATATTTCTCATTTGAAAATTTTTGGTTGCATTGCCTATGTACATGTGCCAGATGAGCTGAGATCCAAGTTGGATCCAAAAGCTGAGAAGTGCATCTTTATTGGTTACTCTCTGCAGCAAAAAGGGTATAGATGTTATAACCCTTCTACTCGTAAGTTTACAGTGAGCAGAGATGTTGTTTTTGATGAGATGAGTAGCTGGTATAAACCAGTAAATGTGATAGATGATGTAGATGCACAAAATGGTAATGCTGCACAGAATTCACAGCAGCAGTCACAAAATATTAGTGGACCTGGAGTGTCCTCTAGCAGTGGTTCACATTCTTCGCCATGGATAGGCAGATTGAGATCAGGAGAATCTTCTCAAAGCAATGTAGATAGTGGTATGCAGGTATCACGAAAAGGAAAAGAGAAGGTTGATCAGCCCATGTTTGATGGGAATGCAGGTCACTCTTATGTGGATGGTGAATCCAGTGGCTCAGAACAGAGCATTGATGATGAGTTGGGTATTCCTTCTATTGTTACACCTGGAGTAAGGAAGACCAGGGATGTTTTGAGAGCACCTGGGAGTGAACCTACTTTGCGCAACTTGTTGCACGAGTTAGGTGTCAGCACCTAACTTGAGGGATTATTTTACTTCGTACGGTCTTTCTTGATCAAGAATACCATTGCTCAATATAAGGGCTTGGGAGTCCTCTTGACCCAACCCAACCCTAACCCTACTAGGCTGATAACGCTTTGGCCCTAGGGTTCCTAAATTCATACGGAAGTCTAGTATTCGGTCAATTGATCCTTACAATGAGAACCCTAGATCATTCTTGCATGGGCGTTTAGCTAACCCTAACATTTCGTGAATGTGGGTAGGACCTTTGAGATCGGAAATATTACGTCGACAACCCAAGTGCGATACTAGGCAGAATTTTATCATAGCTTAACCCTACCTAGCACATTGAGGTGATCATCATATACTAACTAATCATACATTTATGATTCTCATGTCAGCTATTCAGTTATATGTGAATTACTTAGTTGATCTAACCAAACCACGATTTAGGATTATCTTTTCTTTTAAAGATGCAAGTACTTCCTTCTAAATTTGCAAGTACTTTCCCCTAAAAGATGTAAGTAACTACAAGATGTAACATTCCATGCAAATATGCGATTTCAAGACCATAGACCTTTTTCCTTCTATGCAGCTATAAGATCTACAATGATCGTTACTTTTCCTTGCCCTAAACTATAATGATTAACAATTCAGAGCTAACTCTTATAACCCTACATTGATGCAACGAAATCAAAACTTTAATATTTTTAATGAAGATGCATTCAAACTTTGATAAAAGAACTCCATGCATGAGCGAATGCCATGAGTCCATCATTGATTTTAATCCATCCTTTATCACTTAACCCAATCTAAAATGTAACCATCTTCGCATGCGATTTCATAATTCCTTTCTATGCATTGCGACTATTTGGACATCATTCGATGGTGGGTGTCTAAGATTATCTCATACACGAGTCACAACTAGGAAATTATTACCTAAGTGCATTATGTGTTATATGCGTTGTTCTTTTCGCAAGGCAACAAGGATGCCTTTAGACGAATCCACCTTTTAACTTATGCAATATTCATTCAAGGATGCAACTACCCTTGACCATGCAAGTACTCGTCATGCAACTTGACTTGGTAATTCGATGCGAGTATATGAATTTTTCAATGTATTCAAACTTGCCTACGAGAATTAAAGACATGCTCAATGCATCCTTTCATGTGGAAATATTATCGGAACCTGGGCATTAAGAATCGGGGCATTGTCCACTTGCGTACTCGGGGTGGAAGCTCCCGCATGTGCTCCTCTCGTCTTTTGCTTAGGAGCCATTGATGCGGTAGATTTCAACACAGCAAATCTTCCTTGGCTTCCTCACACACTTCGAGGGTACTTCTGTCTGAGATTCTCCTCTTCTGCGCAGGAATTTGGGTCTTGCAGTCACGGTTTTAAGGGACCCGGGAAGGCACGGGTGAATAAGGCCTATGGAAGCCTTATTGGAAGCTTCCAAATTAGAAGCTCCTAAGCTTCTGGCTAGAGGCAGCTGGCGTGGGTGATGAAAGGAGGTGATGATGGAGAGGATGACGACGATGATGATGAAGATGGTGATGATGGGGATGGGGATGGAGACGACGACAGCGCGACGTGGCCAAAACGACGCCGACAGGCAGGTCCTCACGCGGTAGTAGCAGTATGTCCAATCCTCCTCTCTCCCCTCTCTCAAGCTTAAGAGGGGCAGTTCTTATAGGTTATGAAGGGGGGTGGGGGGGGGGGGGGGGGGAGGGAGGGGGGGATAGCCACACACGTGGCAGCCTGCATGCCTCCTCCCTATGCCCTCCACCACTCAAGGTCACACATACTCCCTCTCCCCGCCATACAACAGCTGAAGGGGAGGGAGTTAATTAAAAAAATTTGCAAAAATTATCCCTTTGCTTTTCTCGTGAAGGGTGTTCCCGCGTGGGCTTGCGGTTTCGAGCCACGGCTTCCTACGCACGATGCGGGGCTGGTGTCTATTGGTGCACGCGGAGGGAGCACTTAGCCCAAAGTTTTTTGTTTGCAGGAGATCATCGAAAGTGCTCTTGCACGGGATGTGCGGGATCTAGGGTCATTAATATTTTGTGCAGAAATATTACACTGTGAGAGAAAACTATGAAGACAATGAAGATGAATCATATATAATATTTTTCCATTCAAACTGGTGTTTCTTTTGTGTTCTCTTTGTTGGCCAAATATTTCTATGAAGAATATAAAGAGAATGATGAATTTTGTTGGAGTTAAAGCCGTGGGAGAATTGTTTCTATGATGCTACATGAAGATTTCTTGCTAGTGGTGTTCTTTTCCTTGTTGTGGTTCTCTAAAGGATGAAACAAAAGCTTGTTGATGTTACAAGATAGATTTTCTTACACTAGAAACCCCTTTTCCTTGGTGTCTCTTTTAGGGCTCCATGTTTTTTGTGCGCAGCCAAGAAAAAACTGCCATCAATAAGCATCAGAAGAGGCTGAAAATGAAGGAAATGGCATTGCCAAGAAGATAAGAATTCAATGGATGCTTGCAAAGTTCTTTCTACCGCTAAGGAATTGGACATTCTTATTGCTAAAGCCACTTTCCACAAGAAGTTCATCCCACAATGGTGGAAACAAATCACCATCATGATAGAGGCTCTATGTGGTGGACTATTTCCTCTTTTTGCTGAAGCAACAGAGACGTGCATCTTGGTGGCAAATTGTTTGGGAACAAACTGAAGTTCAAAAATAGAGAGAATGACCATCTATGGAAGATTTGGCATTCATTGAGAAGTTTCTAGACATCATCAAGTGGGAGATCGTGAGGAAGCTTTAGGAGTCGTGGTTAGTGGAGGTTCACGAAAACAAGAAAGAAAAGAGTTGGAATTTGTTCGTAGATGCTCAACAACAAGACATTGGGGTGCATGGTGCATTGATAATCTCATGTTTGTCCAATTAGCAACCCACTGGAAGTTGGTAGACAAAGTGTTCTTCACAACATACACTATTGAAACCATCATAAGCTGGCATTACTATGATGATGGCACAACAACGATCCTCAAAAGAATGAGTTTTGATACCTTCAGAATAGAATACCTCCCTCTCTGTAGTGGTTTGAAAGCTAAATTCAGAGACATAGAAAAGAAGAAAGTTGAAGAGATGTTGGCCAAAGAATCCTCCAGATACAGATACTGAAGCCCCTCTGATTCTATTCTATTGAGTATAGACCAACTGGTTGGAGCCAACTCCCTGATGAATGACACAATCAAGAGGCAAGCACTAGAACGAGTCCAGAGGTACGTGAGAAGAGAGAAGGCAAAAATCAAAGTTGAGAATGAGCTTGTAGCAAAAGCCTCCCTTGATGCCCTAAAAGCACTCTTTACAAAAGTCCCCATGGCGACTCAAGGTCCCCTTCCTAGTCAAATCCGTCCTGGAAATATTGATGACATGCCAACAAATGTAGTCCCATTGCCCATTTTTAAGGGAGAATACAATGAAGATCATGATCTTCATGTAGCAAATTTTATGGTAGCATGTGTGGCTAACAATGTTAGAACCCCTAAACATTGGTTAGCAATATTCCCGCCACTTTCAAAGTCACAGTGTTTTAGTGGTATGAGAAATAAGCAGCGTGAACTTTTGGCACATGGAACAACCTAAAGTTGGCCTTCCTCACTAAATTCAGGTGTGAAGGTTTTGAAGAGCAGATGTGAGAAGAGTTCATGAACCTAAGTCAGTCCTCTAGAGAAAGAGTAGAAGCTTATGTCTTACAAGTGGAATCCATCCTGAAGACATGGACCAACTATCATTTGGATGAAGGCATCTAGAAGGGAGTGTTCCTCAAAGGCCTACAACTAGAAGTTCGCAAGTTCGTGGAATTGAGAAGACCAGTTAATCTACAAGCTATAGTCGAATGTGCAAGACTGTATGATGAAGTTGAAGCAAGGTTGTCAATCACCTCAGGAAGATAAGTCTTACCTCCTCTCATGCCAGGAATGGTATACCCACCAAATGCAATCCTAGGGACAGTTCCCTACCCCTACCCCTAGATGCAAATAGTGCCACAGTACAGTGCACCTAATCCACAGCGGCCATAGATGACAGTGCCTCAAATGATGGTTCAACCACAACAACAGTGGCCTCAAGCAATTCCTCTAATGGTGACTCAACAACAGTGGAACCCTATCAACCGTAATCAACAACCCTAAGTCTCAACAACAGTTCTGAATCAAAACTAGAATATAGGATCCTATGGATCAACCCAACCAGTGTATGTAGTATTAACAGAAGCTTTCCAAAACCCTACTACAAGTACTCCAAGAGGTGAAAATCTGAAGGATTACCTATCCAACTCAGTCACAATTATCAAGAAAGAGCTTATGGATGTGATCACTGAATAGCTACATACGCTAAAGGTGAATACCACCAATATATCCACTTCTGTGGGATGTGGGAGAGATGTGATGTGTTCTAATACATGGCACAAAAAATGCCATCAAGTGGGACATTTAACCACTGAATGTACATGAAAACCAACCATTCCTGGAGCCTTTTGTTCATACTATTTGAGAAAGAACCATACAGAGGATATCTGCTCTCTGAAGGATATGCACAAAAGAAGAAAGAAATATGAAGACGCAAGATTCAACTTGCTAGAATCCAAAACGACAACATAAGACATTGGACCAAAGCCTAGGGAGTTCGATCCTAATTTTGGTCCAAGGAGGTTTCCCTCTCAAAGTTACAGAGGACGACAGTTTGGTGGTGACCAAAGATCAGAAGTGGAGTATTATAGATGTGGAAAAAAGGGCCATATCTCACCAAATTTTCCAAACCCTAGAAGGTCTGTGGATTACAAACCCTTATGCAGTTGATGCAATGGAGAAGGCCACACTGCAAAAGATTGTCCAAGTCCCGCCCCTGTGAAATCTACTTCTGATACCCAACAAAAGACCCAAGAACCTGCTTCCAATTTGGTAGAATTGGAAGTGGCCGCAATAACTCATGCAAAGAAAGGAGAACCCGTAGTTACAAAAGAGAACGTTCCCTCTACCAAGATTGTGAAGTTTGACCTTCCTCGGGAAAAGCAAAACAATGCAATCTAGAATAAGGAAGTACGAAGCACTATAGAGCCACAAAGAGCCACAAAGATGGTAGCAGAGGTAGGACCAGAGGTCCAAGAGATAGAGGATGCCGAAGTACCTCCTCATGGAGAAGAAGCACAAATGTTACTGCTCCTAGAAGAAAAAGGGAAGATAAAAGTGGACATGGCCCCATTTCCTAGCTGATTGGAAAAGCCTGTGGATCCTATCAAAGAGTATGATTTGGTCAAAGACCTTGAGACTTTTAAACCAAACTTAACATTTCAACAGTTGCTAATGTTGTCTCCTAGCTATTCAAAGAAATACAAAAGCATACTTACAAGAAGAATGGGCCTAAGAATTGTTCCCTCTATGGTGACCAAGTCCAACAGAACCTCAGAACCCGTAAAGGAAGTAGATGTGGCTAACGCCTTCCTGGATCCTAGAACCCCCGAGATTGGCATATGGATTGAAGGATGCTTCATAGCAGATGCATTGATTGATGGAGACTCATCAATAAACATAATGATGGATGTGACAATGAAGGATCTAGGCTTGCAAGGAATGCAACTACATAGTGGCTTATCAGATTGGCAGACCAAAGCAGAATCAAACCGTTGGGTATCCTCCCATTCGTAAAGACATTTCGTAGGAAGGGATTATTAGCTAACATATCTGGTGGTCAAACCAAATTCCTACGAGACCTCGTGCCCTCTTCTGTTGGAAAGGCCTTGGCTTTTTGAAGCAAGGGCACGAACGGATTGGTTCAAAGGAACCCTAACCCTAGGCAGAGGACCCAAAAAAGTAGTATTGAAGTTGTATGGATTGCAAAAAGGCAATGGATCCACATCCATCAAAGTCCTAAACAACTCCTCCAATGAAGTAACAGATGGTACATCAGGAGACGAAGAGGCCATCAAACAAATCTTTCTCAAGAAAATAGAGGCACAATCCCCTAATAGTGGGCACTATAAACCAACTACCCAAGGGATAAAAGTCTTTGTCCATGGAAGAATATCTCCTGCCTGAACTTGAATTGACTTCCAAAATCACCTCTGACAGCGAGATAGAAGCATGGATATATTGTTCTCCGTGTTACATGGCATGAGCAGAGACAGAGCCAAAGACAAAGACAAGAGCAGAGACAGAAGCAAAAGTAGAGGACATAACAGAGAACTTGTTCTTCTCTTACAACACCCCCATAGAGATAGAAATAGAATTTGAAGAGGACGAAGGTGATAATGCACAAGAAGAGTATGAAAGCGAGCTAGAAGGATCTATCCTACTCACAGAAGGCAAAGATGAGGAAGAAGTTCTTGAAGTTCCTAAAGGCTTAGAAGCAAAATATCCCTCTCTGATCGATATAATGATTATGGTACCTTTTGGACTGATTAATGAGTCATGTCATGAGCAAAGCCTTTATAAGAAATGGATAAGAAGAATAGGCTTTCCTTTAATAGTGGATCTTGTTGCCCAAAGTTACCATTTCTAAGAGAAGATGGTGATGATGCACCTTGCCAACAACCCCCAGCCTTGCAATTTAAATGGAATGTTGAAGGTTCATGTTATGTGAAGTTCTTGGATGCATCCTCAGAAGACGAATCCTTGAGCCAAGAAGTAACTCATCCCTAACCCACACTTGAAACCTCAATGATACCCTTTAGGCTTCCTAAAGAGCGAGCTAAGCCTCCATTAAAAGAGGACACTAGTTCCAATGCATCATCAGAAGAGGAGACCACTCCCTTGCAGGAATTGAATCTCTACCCAAAAGCAATCCATGGTACATTTATCCGCGAAGTGGAAGGTGAAAAGCAATTGACATTCGTGGATGCTGACGATACTGAACATCACCTGAAGGTGGGTCTAAATCTTCCAAAAGAGGAACTATTGATCCTGTAAGACCTACTAAAGGAGAACTTAGACGTGTTTGCATGGTCGTGCAAAGATCTAAAGGGGATTGATCCCACTGTATGCCAATACCACATCGATCTAGAGCCTGATGCCAAACCTGTGAGGCAAAGACAGAGGCGCATGAATCCGTATTATTCTGCTCTGGTGAAGGTCGAATTATTGAAGTTCCTTGAAGTTGAGTTCATTTATCCAGTGGCTAACAGTGAATGGGTTTCACCCACCCAAGAAGAACGGGAAACTTCAAATATGCATGGACTTTCGAAAGCTGAATTCCAAGACGAAGAAGAATCATTTCCCTATCCCTTTCACAGACCAACTATTGGACATAGTGGTAGGCCATGAGCTCTATTCCCTCTTGGATGGATTCAGTGGATACAATCAAGTCCAAATTGCAAAAGAGGATAAATCCAAAACAACCTTCACAACTAAATGGGAAACCTATGCTTATAGAGTGATGTCATTTGGGCTCTATAACATTCCTACTACTTTTCAACGAGTGATAATGGCTACCTTCCAGAACCATCTACATGATTTCATTGAGGTGTACCTCGATGACTTCTGTGTCTATAGCCTAATCCGTGAGCATTGGGAATGCTTAGAGCAATGTTTTGACATATGTCAAAAGTATGGGATTTCTCTCAACCCTGACAAATGTGTCTTTTGTGTCTCATTGGGAGTTCTTCTGGGCCACATTGTCTCTGCACAAGGGATAGCAATAGATCTTGCTAAGATTGAGAAGATTGCTGCATTGACATCCCCAACCAACATCCCCAACCAACCTTAAAAAATTAAGAGAATCTCTTGGCCATGTGGGCTATTACAAAAGATTCATTACACTCTTTGCAACAAAGGCAGTTCCTTTGCATAAACTCCTAAGAAAATTTTACATGGATCATTGATTGTGACGAGGCATTCAACACCCTGAAGTAGTGTTTGATTGAAGCACCCATCATGTAACCTCCTGATTGGACGAAGGAGTTCCATGTGCACACAGATGTATCAGCTGAAGGCCTAGGTGCAGTCTTATGCCAAAAGGGCCCCTCTAAGTTAGATCAACCAATCTATCATGCAAGTCGAAAAGTAACTAACAGAGAGCAAAACTATATAGTGATGGAGCTTGAGTGTCTAGCAATGGTGTTTGCTTTGGAGAAGTTTCGACATTATCTGTTGTCGATGTATTTCAAATTCTACGTGGACCATGAAGCCATGTCCTTATTAATGAACAAGGTCGACATGAAGGGAAGAATGATGAGATGGCTCCTTTGAAAGGTGAGAAGGATCGAAGCTTGCACGCGAGCTATGGCGGGAGAGCAAGAGCAAGAAAGAGAGAGACAAGAAATGGGAACTCCAACAATCACAATGTGTGACCGGGCCTTCCTTTATTCAAATTGTCACTAAAAGAATAAAGAATAAAGTGACGTGACGGGCGCCCGCCACCTGCAGTGTGCAGTGGCGGGTACTGCCAGTGTAGTAATACACGGGGCGGCACGGCGGAGGCGCCTTTACCCCCAACAACCTCCCACTTAAAGGCGAATCTGCCCTAGTGAGAGAGAAAAGAAAAAAGAAAAGACAGTAAAAATGTACATAGGTACAAGGGATGAGGAAAGGCGACATCTCATCCAACGCCCATCAACCTCCTGAGGAAGGCAAAGCGCTCAGTAGTGAGGCTCTTCATGAGCAGATCTGCAGGATTCTCGTCAGTGGAGATCTTGACAAGGTCAACAGACCTGTCCTCCACGACACCACGTATGAAGTGATACCTCACCTCAATGTGTTTTGTCTTCGCATGGAAGACCGGATTCTTAGCCAACTGAATGGCACTCATAGAATCCGAATGCAGTGTAGGTGTAGCATCAATCCCAAGGTCGGAAACTAGACGGCCTAACCATATGGCCTCCTTGCAAGCCTCAGTGGCTGCAACATACTCGGCCTCAGTGGTAGACAAAGCCGTACACTTCTGAACCCTGGACATCCAAGAGATAGCCCCTCCAGCATAGGTGAATACATAGCCAGAAGTGGACTTCCTACTATCTACATGTCCTGCATAATCGGAGTCAGTGTACCCCACGACCCCTGTATCCTGGCTGCCATAGCAAATACACATATCTGCTGTGCCCTTCAGGTACCTCATGATACCCTTCACGGCATCCCAATGTTTGCTGCCAGGTGTAGCCATATAGCGTGCCACAACACCAACTGCATGCGCAATATCTGGACGAGTGGCTATCATGGCATACATCAAACTGCCCACGGCTGAAGCATAAGGGATCTTGGCCATCTCGGCCCTCTGCTCATCTGTCTGTGGACAATCGGCCTGTGATACCTTCACATAAGAAGGTAATGGACAGCCAATAGGCTTTACGTCCTGCATGCGGAAGCGCTCAAGGACTTTATGAATGTACTCTCGCTGTGAGAGATACAAAAGCCCCTGATGCCTATCGCGCTTAATGCGCATCCCAAGTATATGTGAGGCATGTCCCAAATCCTTCATCTCAAAGCTCTTCTTCAGCTGAGATTTAAGAGCATCTAGCTCATCATGAGCTTTCCCTGCTATCAGCATATCATCAACATAGAGAACCAAGATAAGTAAACTGCCATCACGGGCTTTTTTCGTGTAAAGACACGGATCCATAGCACTCTTGCTGTAGCCCTGTGACTGCATAAAGGCATCAAACTTATGATACCATTCCCTAGGTGCCTGCTTCAAGCCATACAAGCTCTTCTTCAACTTGCACACTAGGTGCTCCCTGCCAGGTTCTGCAAAGCCCTTAGGCTGATCCATATAGATCTCATCATGCAAGTCCCCATGTAGAAAAGCCGTCTTGACATCCATCTGATATAGATCTAAGTCAAGCTGTGCAACCAAAGCCAAGACCAAGCGCAGGGTGGTCATCTTAACCACAGGAGAGAAGACCTCATCAAAGTCCACACCATGTTCCTGCTTAAACCCTTTGCTACCAATCTAGCCTTGTATGCCAGCTTGGGGTGTCCAGGGGTACTTTTCAGCTTGTACACCCACTTGCATGGCAAAGCCTTCTTGCCCTTAGGCAAGGCAACCAAATCCCAAGTCTCATTCTTATGCAGGGAGTCTATCTCAGATTGCATAGCCCTCTCCCAGGAGTGACTGTCACCCCTGCGCATAGCCTCATCATAAGTGAAAGGCTCTCCTGCATCTGTAACCAAAACATAATGCATAGAGGGCTGAAATCTGTCAGGTGGACGTCTGTCTCTAGCAGACCGTCTCACCACAGGTTCTGCTGCCTGTCTAATTGCCTGTCCAACATCCTGGCCCTGTGGAGGAACTGCTGCAGGCTGTACTACTGGCTGTGCTGGAGCTCTAGGCTCCTCCTGAAAGATCACTCTGCGGATCTCAACCACCTTCTCAGGCTGCCTGTGCATCTTGTCTTCATGGAAGACGACATCATGGCTGTGTACTATTTTCCGCGCCTGCAGATCCCATAGGCGATAGCCCATCTCTCCTGACTCACCATAGCCAAGGAATATGCATTTAATGCTCTTTGGATCCAATTTACTACTCTTGTCCTTGGGCACATGGCAGAATGCCTCACATCCAAAGACACGGAGATGCGCATAAGAGGGTGGCTTACCAGCCCAAACTTCCTCTGCAACCTGGAAATCCAATCCACTGGAAGGCGATCGGTTTATGACATGCACTGCCGTACTAACTGCCTCAGCCCAAAAACTCTATGGTAGGCCTGCATGGCTAAGCATAGAGCGGACACGCTCCTGAATAGTCCTGTTCATGCGCTCAGCCAAACCATTCTGGGCGGGGGTGTAAGGGGCGGTCAACTGACGCTTAATACCCCTGTCATCACAAAACTGCTCAAAAGTACGTGAGACATATTCTCCCCCATTGTTAGTCCTAAGGCATTTCAGCCTATACCCAGTCTGGTTCTCAACAAGAGCAAGCCAACGCTGAAAGACTGCCAAGACATCAGACTTTTGCTTTATGGGATAAGCCCACACTTTCCTAGAAAAATCATCAATGAAGGTAACAAAGTACTTCGCGCCACCCATAGACATACATGGCATGGGCCCACAAACATCTGAATGCACCAAAGCCAAGGGCTCATTCATGCATGGCCTACCCGATTTCTTATGCGTAGACCTATTCTGCTTACCATAAAGACAATGATCACACGAGTCAAAACATGCATAATCCAAAGGTGGAAGATACTGCAAACCAGATAACATTTTCATTCCCTTCAAAGACATATGCCCCAAACGGGCATGCCAAAGTGATACATGTGGGATAGAGCCCACTGCCAAAACATGGTCTACAGAAGATCCAGATACAACAAGAGGATAGAGGCTGCCAGCCTTGGCGCCTCTAGCAAGCACAAGTCTGCCTTTGGTAATTTTCCAGGCAGAATCCCCAAAACAGAGATGAAACCCTACATCATCCAACTGTCCTGCAGACATAAGACTGTGCGTAAGCGCAGGTACATGACGTACATCCCTGAGCAAAAAGGAACTGCCAGTGGAAAACTGCAACTGAATATCTCCATAGCCCACAATATCAAGAGACCTGTCATCTCCAAGTCTGACTGATCCAGATACAGTACGGTAAGAGTGAAACCACTCACGGTAAGGCGTCACATGGAAGGACGCACCTGAATCCAATAACCAGCACTGTGCATACATACTAGGTGTCTCAGTCAAGTGTGAAGCATCAGAAGAACTAGCTGCAAGTATAAACTCATCACCACCATCGGACTCCTCAGTCTGCGTGACATTAATTTCCTCAATCTTGACGCTGGACTTCGCAGGTACTATGCTGCGATCAGAGGACTTCTCGTGCACTTTATCTTTCCCCTTATCCTTGCGCTTCTCATTGCGCAACTCATGACACTGTGGTCTAATATGGCCCTTTTTCCCACAATGATGACAAGTGACATTTGCATTGCGCCCACGCGACTTACTATGCGACTTGCCACGAGATTTAGACCGACCCTTCTGCGAGTCACGGCCTCGGCCATTACCACGGTCATACCTGTCATTCCTGCCTCTAACTATCAAAGCATGACTACCACGAGAGGCATCCAAGTTTTTGCGATTCACCTCTTCCTGAAGAAGAGCACTCTCAACATCTGCCAATTTTAGAGTAGCACTAGAGGCACAAAGAGCAGTACGGAAAACATCCCATGACTCATTCAGAGTCCCAAGCAAGAAAAGAGGAGTTACTTCCTCTCCAAAGGTGATATCCTGCGAAGTCAGGTTCTTCAGTATAGTATGGAACTGGCTCAAGTGAGCAGACATAGTCGCATTATCCTTCATGCGCAGATCCATAAGCTGCTTCAACCAGTACATCTGACTTGCCGGACTTTTCTTATCATAAAGATTCTTGATCTTATTCCATAGATCCCATGCACTCTGTGCTTCCCCAAATACATTTTAATGTACCTACTCAGTGAGAGACAATACAATCGTGGACTTGCATAGCTCATCAAGTTCAAGCCAGTCGTCATTGTCCATAGTTTCAGGCTGCTCCCCACTCAACCGAAGTGGCTTAATCTGAGATTTCTGCACCAAGACCTGCCAAATTTGACTCTTCCAATAAGAGTAGTTGGTACCATCCAACTTTAATGTTAAAGATGGCACTATCATGCGAAGATGACGCCATTATGCAGGCTGGAAATGCCCAAACAGTCCAAAATTGCTTGCTGTTTTACTGCAGAAACTGCCCAAAAATAACCAAAACGGGGTCCAAAGGGCGAGCAAAGTGTGCCAAAAGTTGCTGCCCACTTAGTACTAGGTGCGGTACACCAAATCAGGATATTTCAGCATGAAAAGTACACCTCAGTCCACCAATAACTGCTTGCTGTAATAAATTGCAGGTATGCAATCTAGAGAGCAAACTATCCCAAAATAGGATCCAATGTCAAGCAAACAATGCTAGGTCCAAAGCCGGCATGAAACGGACATAAGCAAGGCCAATGACAGTGAAAAGAACATGAGCTCAACACCGAAGCATGTCAAAATAACATCTGCCAGTGAAAGGCACACCCCCAGACACTCTAGGCAAAGTGTTCCTGTAACTGCCAAAACCTGACACAAATAGGTGTCTGCTCAAAGAGAAAGATCCAAATATGAGACTCAGCTCATAAGCATCATGTGAACCAAGAGTACATCAATGCATATCCATAAAGATCGGAGTATGATCCCAAAGTCTCAATGCGTATGTAGCTGCTCAAGACATAAACTGCTCCAAATACATGTAAGTGCTCCAATAGCATGCAACTGTCAAAGGTCAAGCAAGTATGTAAAATGCTCCCACTGGCACAAAAGGCGTACAAAGCGAGCTCAAAAGCTCAAACAACCCAAGAGAAAGCACCAGTGATAAGTGACCCTGCCAATGCATCAAGCGCATCCAAGAGAGCATGACATACATGAAGCACCGGTCGTATTAACCATGAAGCAATACATAAGCCCAAATAAGCTCTCGGTCAACTCAATGACATCCAAATAGCAACCAAGATCAGTGATCAAGTAAGCCGAGAATGCTCAAATACATCCAAATCCAAGCTCCAAATGTCGGTATGGCATACACGAACCAAATAGCATATGTCACGAACCAAAGCATGTAATGCAAAAGCCTAACTGTCAAGCAGAGACATGAGGCATAGGCGGTCCACGAGCATGCCAAGTTAGTCCAAATGCCAGTGAAGACGAAGCTAATGCGAAGCTCAAAAGCATCCCATAATCTCATACATATGCTCCAAGCCGTCCCCAAATGTCAGAGACATCATGCCAAAGCTCAAAGCATACATCTGGTATCGGTAGGTAAGTGCCAAAGCATGTAAAGTACCTTCATCCCACTGTTATTCCAGCATGTATTTACTATTCTAAACAGTAGATTTCAGCCCCAAATTCAAGCCAAAATCATGGTCAAACCAAATGCATACATCCCCAATACATCCGGGTAGGAAGTAGACCGCATACGGGCGTCAAATAAGGTAATCGAAGTAGAGTATAAGCATCAAATGCCAATGCCAAGTGTGACTGCCCTGTTTCCAACACTGTATAACAGTAAATAACAGTCCCAAATCAGCCAATATTTCAGGCCAAAATCATGGCATAATCATGTGCATACATTCCCAAGGCACTACGCATCATGTAGACCGCATATAGGCATCAAATAGCACAACCGGAATGGAGTATAAGCAACAAATGCTAATGCCAATGGTGCTGCCCTGTTTTCAGCCTGTTATGACAGTTTATGATAGTCCCAAATCTGAAGAGATCAGCCCCGAATGATCAAGACCAATGCCCAAAGCTTGAATGACATCAAACATGAAGTCTATAGCCCTCTTGATCAAGGTAGAGAGCAAGAAGCAATGGCCAAGTGTGGAGCTGAAGTAGATGAGTGCTCACAACCTGGAAAAAAATGATGCAATCTGCCCTGTTGGTGCTGAACTTGCTGCTGCTCCACATGGGCTGAAAAGGGGGTAATGGGGGGCTCAAGAAGGGCCTATCAAAGGCCTATGACAAGCCTCTTTGAGCCTTGATAGGTGTAAGGCACAATATGAGGGGAATAAGCTTCAAGGGTTTGAAGCCATGGCTGCCCTTGCTGTTTGCAACCTGTAGACTGAAATAAAACCCTGAAAGAATGATCAAATACCTCAGTATCAATGCCTTGAAGGTGCCTCAATAGGCTGGGAAGGTGCTCGGGAAGCCGGGGAGTGACGGGAGCTCGGGGAGATCGGATATGGCTGCCGGGATGGAGACCCAATACGTGAAGCGAGTCGATGCGAAGGTCGGGAAGCACCGAGTCGAGCTCGAGCAAGAGAATGCCAAGCTTTGATACCAGTTGAAAGGTGAGAAGGATCGAAGCTTGCACGCGAGCTATGGCGGGAGAGCAAGAGCAAGAAAGAGAGAGACAAGAAATGGGAACTCCAACAATCACAATGTGTGACCGGGCCTTCCTGCAGGGAACTCCAACAATCACAATGTGTGACCGGGCCTTCCTTTATTCAAACTGTCACTAAAAGAATAAAGAATAAAGTGACGTGACGGGCGCCCGCCACCTGCAGTGTGCAGTGGCGGGTACTGCCAGTGTAGTAATACACGGGGCAGCACGGCGGAGGCGCCTTTACCCCCAACATCCTTTTGTTTCAAGAGTTTGACTTTGAAGTGGTTACCAAACCCAGTCGCTCTCTTGTCCTAGCTGATTATCTGTCGCAAATCCTTCAAAGCAATGATGAAAAAGAGCAAGATGATCCAGACCTTCCTGATACTTCCTTGTTTCTAGTCGAAACAGTTAATCCATGGTATACAGACATAGCCAACCTCCTGGCAACCCAACAGTATCCCTCGGGTATCTCGAGTCGTGAGAAGAAGAAGCTTCTGTCAGAATCAACCCCCTACACTTTGTTAGGTGGTGCTCTGTACAAGAAAGGCAAGGGCGAACTCTTGTGAAGATGTGTTGCAGGAAAAGAGATTGGCATAGTATTGAAAGCATGCCATGATGAGCCCTATGATGGACACTTCGCAGGAGAAGCGACAGCTAGAAAGGCCTTACTTGCAGGATATTGGTGGCCGACTCTCTATAAGGATGACTATGATTACTACAAACAGTGTGATGCTTGTCAATGAATGGGAAAGCTTACCAAATCTAGTGCCATGCCCTTGCAACCCATTCTTTCCCTAAAGCTATTCGAGAAGTGGGGAATTGATTTCGTGGGCCATTGATCTGCCAACCAGAACAAAATAGAATAGATACATCTTGGTCTGTACAGATTATGTAACAAAGTGGAGTGAAGCTAAAGCTCTGAAGCGGGACGATGGTAATAGCATGGCCTTATTCCTGTACGAGAATATCATCACATGTTTTGGCAATCCCTTAGAGCTTGTCAGGGTGACCGAGGTACCCACTTCCTTAACAAAATCATGGAAGAGTTGATAAAACTATACAAGATCCTTCATCATAAGTTCACATCCTATTACCCCAGAGCCAATGGCCAAGTCAAAGTTACCAATCACATCCTCTACTCGATTCTGACAAGAACGATAGCCGTACATCGTCGTGATTGGGATGATCAACTTATAGAGGCCTTCTGGGCGTATAGAACCTCCCATAAGGCGACTACAGGACAAACTCCTTTCCAGCTAGTGTATGGAACAGAAGCCATCTTTCCTGTTGAACTCAAGCTACCCTCTTTGTGCATGGCCATCAATGAACGCTTGGGAGATGATGAGTCCTTGCAACATTGTCTCTTGCACTTAGAGTGTCTCGATGAGATTTGCAAGATGGCCCTACAATGCATGGAAGCTGCAGAAGCTCGCATAAAGGTCTATCATGATAGCTTCATCAAGCAGAAGGAGTTCAAAGAAGGCGATTTAGTCCTTGCTTATGATTCCCGATTTGGCAAGTTTCCAGGCAAGCTTCAACAATGTTGGATGGGCCCTTATAAGGTACTTGCCATCAATCCTAATGGCTCAATCCAAGTCCAGACAGGATGATCCCTTCCTTATCAATGGCTATCGCCCTCCCTGGGGATCCTAACAGTCACCATTGATAGCTTCCTCATTTCTTGTACAAAGGTCAATATGCCTTTACCTAATGCTCTTGATAACCCTCTTGCTAATCTTGATGATGTGGTTCCATTCTAATAGCCCCTCGCAACCTCCTTCCCCTCCCCCTTGGTTTTTTTTCCGTCTAATGCAGCAGAGGTGGCGAGGTTGGTTCTGATACATGGTGTTCCTACCATTCTATTTTGCAAAAATAATCTAAAAGAAAAAAAAACAAGAAAATCAAGAAAATAAAAATATATTAGTCATGGGAGAAAAGGACTTTAGTCCCTGTCATGCCGACCTATTCTTTGAGAAAAGGTGGAAATACCCTCGGGAGTAGGGTAACAGAAAAGAAAAGAAGAAAAGAAAGAAAAAATAAAATAAAATAAAACTGTTACGGGAGAAAGGGAAGCAATTCCCTGTCATAACAAGCCACGTTCCAGGAAAATGTGGCACACACCCTTGGACGAGAAACTGGTCGTGGAAGAGGTGGTAACACCCCGTAGTCCAGGATCACCGAATCTCTAGTTGAACTCTTGCAGATGAAGTTTTCAAGCCACCTCCCTTGGTGCGCTGAAACCTGCTACCTCATCAGTACTTTTGGTTCCTACAACATACTCAGTTCCAGCATGCAATCCAACATCGAACTTGTCGGCTACCTCCCTGGGTAAGCCTCTTCATCAACTAATCCATGTTGACACCTTCAACAAATGAAGCTAATCTTCATCGACAAACTTAGAGCATCGTGAGCTTTCATCCTAACCAGATGGGGATATGAGTATGGACTGCCCTTTGTATTCCTTAATAGAGCCTGAGACAGAGGGTGGGGTGAGTGACCAGTCCTTGCCCTTGATATTCGACAGAGAGGTGAGGTGTGTTATCCTTTCATATGACACCTTGTGTTGAGAGTGGTTCCATTCACACAGTTCTATTTTGGGTTTTGTGTGCTTGGGTGATGATAGGTCTCTTGAGATTGTCAGCATCGGTGATGTTAGGCTGCAGTTTCCTTCTGGCAACAGTTTTGTTATGCACGATGTACGTCATGTATTTGCATTGACACACAGTCTTATGTCTGTTAGACAACTTGATGATGCAGGATATCATGTAACTTTTGGAGACTTTGCATGGAAGATTATTCGTGGCAGGCTTGTGCTTGCGAGAGGTGCCAAGGCTGGTAGGGTCTACCCCTTAGTTGTTTTTGGATCTATAGTTGATCATGTTTTATCTGTGGGGCCTTTACCTCATGTATCTCTTTGGCATGCTCGTTTGGGGCACATGTCCATTAAGGAATGAAAATGCTTTTTGGTTTGCAGTACTTACCACCCCTTGACTATTCTCATTTTGATTCTTGTGATCATTGTCTTTATGGTAGATAGACTAGGTCTATGCATAAGAAGTCTAGTATGTTATGCATGAGTGAGCCCTTGGCTTTGGTTCATTCTAATGTCTGTGGGCCCATGCCTTGTCAATCAATGGGTGGTGGGATGTATTTATGGAGCATTGCACACATGGGAGATAGGCCTCTCAATGCACAAAGCACAAACTTGTTTCTATGCATGGGACTATAAGGCTCCCTAACCTTCCTGCTTGCACCGTATGCCAGTGCATGGCAGGATGCATAGTGCACCATCAAATGTGCACAAGGCATACACCCTCTGCACAGTGAGGATTACATCGATGGGTTTCAGGAATGGATTGCTCTCCTATATCTATCAACAGAGCATGAGATAGAGGGAGGGTTGAGCGTGACTAGTGTTTCCTCAATCAATTATTACGAGGTGAGGATTAAGGAACGTTACGACACTTGGAGTCAGGTACATTCCCATTTTCCTATGCACACACAAGATGGGTTTTTGCCATACCACAAGACACGTCACCTTGTTTTGTACACTGCACAACAAGGCTCCCTGGCCTTCATGCTTGCACCTATGCCAAATGGGGTGGGGCGCACTAATGCACCACCAATTGTGCACATTGGCATACTCCCCCTGAACCATCTCCCTTGTGATTTCTAAACCGAGTGTGAGACTGGGTTTCTCTCATTATTCAAATCGTGTGATGTTTGTAGCGAGTGACTGTTCTTTCATTCCATTTGAGTGAATGTGAGTCAAGTGCAATATCCTTTGCCATCGACAATTTCCCATGATTCCCTCAACAAAGTTGCCTCCCTGGGTGCTTCTGCTAGTCCCTGCCCTATTGGACGTGTGCTGTAAAGACACCTTGGTACCTCCTACAGCCGACAATTACATAAGACATGACATTGACGATCAACTGCACTTTTCGACAACATGGGCCAAGTTTTTCTAACCCTACATTTCTTGTTTATTAGTGATGGTCATGTTTTAAGTGTGGCGACTCATGTGGGGTCCTCGGTCCTTGTTGCTTGGTTCACCCTTCCCATTAAGGTCTTAAGTGTGGGGACGCATCCTTACGTGTCTACGATGCATACCTTCATGCATATCCCGATTCTGATCATGCATCTATGCCATGATGTGTTTTTACCCTGATGGGGTCCCTTCTGCACCCACCCATCCTCTCTCACCCCACTCTTGAGGATGTTCCTTCCCTGTTTCCCTTTATCCCTTC
Organism: Lygodium microphyllum; assembly: GCF_053477565.2. Classification (NCBI taxonomy): domain Eukaryota; kingdom Viridiplantae; phylum Streptophyta; class Polypodiopsida; order Schizaeales; family Lygodiaceae; genus Lygodium; species Lygodium microphyllum. The sequence goes on from NC_141162.1 coordinate 77,859,904, forward strand.
ATTCGATGTTTTTCCAGGTGAATGCACCTTACAATCACCGATACCCATATCCAACCTGATAACCCTGTTTGTTCGTTTGAGTGGTACACTTTTTCTTTTTACAGCCCCCTATTCCGATCAACAGTTCCAACGTTATTAATTTTTGAAGAATTTTACATAAATTTGATGTGTTTCCACGTGAATGTACCTTTTTTGCTTTGAAACAGTCAAGAGATGTAGCAACCCTGACCTATACCTTCCACTCGACATTTTTCCTTTTTACTGCCAATCATTCCAAGGTACGGTTTGTCTATTATTAATTTTTGTAGGTTTTCGTGTCTTTTTCATGCGTCTTTTAGTCATTTTTTCCATGCGCACCTACCTTATTCTCCTCGAAACTTTCTTTTAATTTGATAGCCTTGTCCAACCCACCTTCTTGCCCATTTTTCCTTTTTACTCCACCCTGTTGCAACTTTTGAATTTTTCGTTATTAATTTTTATATGTGTTTTTAGACCCCATTTTATCATTTTTTCCATGTGAACATCTCCTCATGGCATCGAAAATGTGTTCTGACCTCATAGACCTGTCATCCACACTTGTCCTGACATTTTTCCTTTGTATTGTCTTCTATTTCGATGCACGAATCTTCTACAACTATTTTCTGAATCCAGTTGCGGATGCATTTTTATTGTTTTTTCCATGTGAATGTGCTTTACCTCCCCAAAACCACGTTTTCCCATATCCATTGAGTCTAACACCTCACTGCGGACCTTTTTCCTTTTCATCTCACCAAGTTTCGACTTATGTATCCCTCCGTATTCAATTTTATGTTTTGTTTTAGATGCATTTTTGTGGGTTTTTCCACGTGAACGAGTCCCCAGCGGCACCACGTTTTGAAGTGGTAGCCCAGTCCAACACTTTGTCTTGCACACTTTTCCTTCTTTTTGCACTTCGTTCCAGCAGACGGATTTTTTGCGATTAATTTTTTGTTTATTTTTGCGTCCTGAAGTCGCACGAGTTTGCGTGCGAACACCCTCATGTTCGTCTTTCGACATGCGTGTTGCATTCGTTTTGTTGTTCGCCATCCCTATGCCTGCCTACATCCACTCCATGTTCCCGGTGCCCCAAATTTTTTTACCCCCCCGCCCATGCTTGTGCACGAGAGGGGGGAATATTTCTCTTTTTCTTTTTATTTCTTCTTTATCTTATTTTTTTAATTTATTTATTATCATTATTTTAAAAAATCCCCTCCCCTTAACTACCTCTCCTGCATCCCCTCACCCCCCTCTCCCTCCTTCCTCTTCCCTCTCCTTTTCTTTCTCTCTCTTTCTTTCTTCTTCTCTCTCCCCGACCCCTCTCTCTTTTCTTCTCCTCCTCCTCCTCCTCCTCCTCCTCCTCCTCCTCCTTCAGCCGCTTGCCCCCTCCTTATTCCCCCCCGCCCGCCAGGCCACTTGACGACCACACTGCTGCCCCACCATGCCATAGTTGCCGTTGTGCACTGCCCTACAACTCTCATCACCTGCAGATGCTCGCAATACGCCGCCTATCCCTGTCGTTCACACGCAAACCCGAGTACCTCTTTTTTTAATTCCAAAACCTTAGAAAACTCAAAGAAATGCCTAAAAACACTTTTAAAAACATAAAAATGCATATAAATTCACTTAAAAAATAAAAAATAGTTAAAATTCTATTTGATCAATTGAAAATTTTTCTTAATTATTATTTTTGGTTGTATTGCAAAAAAGTAAAAATATTCAAAATCTTTTTTAAACTCATTGAAAATCTAATAAAATTCATTAAAATCAATAAAAATCATGAAAATTTTCAAAAAATACCATCAACTCATTTGAATATTTTTGGAATGTTCCATGGACTAAAACTGCTTTGCCGAATGGTCAAACTATTATTTGAAGGCAAAAATGCTAATTAAATACCTAAATTCATGCAAAAATCATTTTAAATTTTGAAAATAAGTTGAAAAATGCTGGATAAATTCAAACATATTGTTGAAACTTGATGGTTCAATTTTAACTTAAGGTTGATTGCTAAAATCTCACCATTAAAATTTGAAAAAAAAAAACATCACACAAATACTAATAACAACTAAACAAAAAAAATACAACCACATTATCCTTGACTTGATATTTCCTTTTTTAAATGAGGTGTCACATCTTTTCCAGTTAGTGGCCTTTGTCTTCTTGGACTCATTGCATCTTGAGACTGATATGTGCACATTAAGTTTTTTTGCATACACACCCTACTAGGGTTTTTTTTCTACTTTATTTATTTTTTGTTACCCCAAAACCACGATTAATTATTAAAATAAACTTTAATCACCCACTTTTCCACACGCGTGTGGAAAAGTGGGTGATTAAAGTGGGTGATTAATAAACCTGCCGTTCACTTCACACACGCTTTGTGCGCTACAGACACATGTAATTTTAATTAAAAATAAACCAAGCGTCACAAAAAGCACATGCTGGCAAAAAAGTGCTCCGCACATCATTAATTTCTAATGAATAAATCTGCATTTGGAGACATCAATCTGGGTATTGGAGTTCGAGTTTCGTTTAAAGCACCGATTCACCCTAATAATTTGTAATTAACATTTTAAGAAGGAATCGTCGTTTTTTTTTAAGATTTAACACCTAATAAAAAAATTTCTTTTTTAAAATAATTTCTTAAAACAAACCATTCATTAAACTAATTCCCTTCACTACACTTTTTATCATTTTTAATAAATGTGCTTCGTGGGATGGGCACGTGCAGTCTTTCGAGTTGTTTCTATTGTCAAACCTGATTATAGAAGTTCTAGTCTTGTCATGTGTGGGTTGTTGTTATATTACGATTTGGCTACTATGAAATGATTACGAGTACGGTCTGTATTTTCTTTTCTACCTTATACACGAATTCCGGGTGTCTGATTGTCTTGCATCACATGAAGCTTTTGATCGCATATGTGTAGAGGTCATGCCAAATTTTTTCTAGGATGTGGATTGCTTGGGGAGGTCAATCGGTCAATCACGTCTATGTATGTCTATTTTGGTCAATCTCTTATTTATGGTTATCTTGTTGTTTTGCAAGCATTCGTTGTGATTGTGTGTGTGTGTGCGCGTGTGCACGCGCATGTGTGTGTGTGTGCATGCGCGCGCGTGTGTGTGTGTAATCCATCTGAATGGCACCTCGTACTCCTCCTCTAGTCGAGTATGTCCCATTGGTGTCTCACGACTATTCTTTATTATTGGAGTCAGATCTTATTAGCAAAGCGGCTTAGCCAAGTTCGTCGCACTCTCATTGCCAATCATCCCGGAGAATACTGATACTCGTAATCAGTTTCTAACCACTTATAGTAAGAGGTCTAGCCCTATCAGAGGAAGAGTTGTCCAATTGACACCTAAAAGTTTAGGTAAGGCTTTGTCTTTGCCCTATCGAGGAGACTCTTTCCCTACTGCTAGACAACTATTCTCCAATGAGGATATCCTTAAATTGTTGCAAAAGTAGACACAAGATGTATTGGATCCCAAGAAGGTTCTTACCACTTTGGGCAACAATGTCTCCATGATCTCCAATCCTGTGTGGAAGCAGCTATGCCAATTTCTCCAGGACATGCCTGCCAAGACACCCTTTAATTACCTTTCAAGGGAGTTACAACTTCCAGAATGGTGTTGAAAGGCATAACTATTGATTGGAGTTCCTACCTTTTCTCAAAAATGGATCAACGCTTTGTCAGAGCCACAAGGGGTAATGTAACTAATGCTACATTTGGTTCCTACCTTTCTGTCTTTTTGACATATGTATGCTGCCCCTTTGAAAGAAGTTCCTACCTTGAGAGTTGATCCACCAGAAGATCCTCCTCCTACTGAACGCTCTGATGTTGTCATTGAGGATCTTGATCTTATCCCTCCAGTGGTAGTTCAAAGGAAATGCTTTAAACGAGTGGTTGAATCAGCCCTAGCTCCTCCTCCAGTCTCCATTCCTGTCCAATCTAGCAGTCACCTGCTAGCTTTTCTCACAACACCGAATCTTTTCAAAGCACATCATGATGGTACTCTAGAGATTTTCATCCCTTCATTACAACACTTGGTATAGCTGAAGATGCAATTCCCTTCCTATGCCAAGACATTCAGCTTTCTATTGAGCTCTCAGTGACTACTTGCATCCAGCAGCTCTATTCCTCTTGCTATGACGAAGTCCAATAGACCAAAGAAGAGCTAACAAAAGCAAATGCAAAGCTCGCTTCTGCTCATTAATGCTTTTCTTATCTTTGTACTCAAATGGAGCAGCAGACTAAGATCATTAACACTTAGAAAATGGAAATTTCTAGGTTGCACACTCAGTTGGCTGACACTAAAATTCAAGTAGTTAATGTGACTGAGGAGAGAGATAGATTGTCGAAGGAATCTCAAGAGCTTCAGGCTTTGCTAGCTGCCCAGACAGAGGAGCTTAAGATAGCAAATACCACCCTAGAATAGAGCAGAATCCAAATTCAACAACTTAATGATCAATTGGTTCAGTCACATTCTTCTTCACAATGTCCTATTGTACATCCAGTTCCTTCTTTGTCCCCTGCGGACTTGGCAGTTCTTCAATGACAAGCCACGTTATGCCCTTTGTTCCAGGCTAAAGTGGAAAGGCTTCAGTCTAGGATGGACTTATTATGGTCTTCATTTGAGCAATTTCAGGAGTATGTTCCTCCCAATCATTCCCTTTTTGCCCACTATGAGCTGCAGAAGTTGGTCTTCCATATTAAGCTCCCAATGATGAATCTACCTCTTCTAGAGGATGGTTGGAGTGGAGCCTGGTCTTCTGATTTGCTGATAGAAGTAGTCTGCATGGTCTTTCAAGGCTCTGTGACTTCTAATACAATGCTAATGTCTTATATGTATTTAAGAGGTGATTTGTTGATTCCAAACGATGAAGATCTAGCTTGGTATGTTGGAGATGTGGTCTTACAAGCTGCCTTGTATGTCAAACATTTGGAGTTGTTGATAGATGAAATGTTCCAGTGCTACTCTTCGAAAGTGGTTGCTTGCCTTGACACTTTATGGCATACAACGATTGATTATGTAGTCCTGAACCAAAGACAGAATAAAGCCTCTACTCATGTGCAAAACATTAACCAACCAAGAGTGGATCTTTTAGCTTATCTTTCCAAGTACCATCCCTTTGATTCATCCTTCTTTGATGCTTACCATCGGTGATCTGCTTTAGGTCCATCCGTTCCTAGCTTATCCTATTATCAGCAAATGGCCCATCGATATGATGCTTATTTTTCCCTTTATAAATCCAACTCAATGGTCATTTTACCTCTCCTTTTCCAACCTCATGGTGCTCCTCAAATTTCGATCTTTACCTATTGTTCTTTCATTGAAGATCAAGTATTTTCCCCTTCTCCGTCTTGTCCTTCCCCATCTATACATATTCCTTCCACTTTTTATGCTTATCAATTAAGACCTTTCTTAATCGATTCGCCTAAATTTTCAGCTAATCCTTCTTTAGCTCTCTCCTCATTTTATGATTTTGCCTACCCATCTCTTCACCCTCTTTTACCCATTCCTCTTCCATCTCCTACCACTTCTATTTCTCAGCCCCCTTAGTTGGTTAGTGAATATGCAGGGTTTGATCAAAAGATTCCAAGAAGAAAAGGATGGAACTCAATTGATTCTCTTACTGGACCGCAGGTTAATTGGCCATTAATTCAAGGGGAGTGGACAATTGCTAGTCAGACATACCAAAATTATTTCCATTTTACCCAACAATATTCACAATCTCCAAATCCTTCAATGAGATTGACAGTCCACTTTGCTTGGTACCTAACATATATGCATATGCATTTACATAATGATCAAAAGGCCATTCCAAAGTTGTGTATGAATGTCAATGTGAATGTTGATTCCCAATAACTGGATGTACTATATTTTGATGCCCTTTGTCTACCTAGCAGATACCTTGTCTTGCTAGAAAGGATGTGCTGCCTTCAATTCTTCCAGAATCCTCCAAAAAATTTGTAGATGAATCTTTATCCATGGATCATTTTCGTAATCATCAAGTCTTCGAGAGGGATTATCTTCACTGATACCTCTGGATGTATCTTTTATGCTCCTTAATGATATATCTCTCTTTTGGAGGTGCCATTCAAATGGTTGTTTTGTGTTTGTGCTATGTTAATTTCTATGTGATGAGTTCGTGGTGGTTGAATATTGGATTCGTTTGAGAGCTCTCTTTTCGACTATTTGTAGTGATGGTGCTGGTAGATGAAAAGCTTAAGATGCAAAGCTAAAGAACCTCTTATATCCTTTATGAATTTGTCATAATTTGTTGTTGTTTATAATATGTGTTAATGGATAAAGGGTTTTCCTTTCGTTGTATTATTTCTTAGATACAGGTGATAAGTTAGGGTTGTGGTTGGGTGGATTATTGAAGATGCTAAAGAAGATTGAGTTGAGCTCTTTAATGAACTGATATTCCCTTTTTCCTAGGTTGTGAGGATGCTCCCTTATTAAGTGCGGGAATATGTTGAATGCTGAATTGACTTGGTTTTTTGGATGTTTTTTGTTGTTTTTGAGGACTAAATGGTTGCTTTTTGATGGATTTTGAATGATATTTAATTATTTTGAAAGTGGTATAAGAGTATTTTGGATGAGGTTGATTATATTTTGGAAGCTCATTATGATTTCTAGTAGAGATATGAGGCTCTATGATGTTCTGATAGGTTCTGTTGAGGTTTTAATTGGTTCTGATAGCTTTTGTTTTATCATGATTTTCTTCTGTATGAAGCATGGATTAATGATTAATGGAAGTTGAGAATGTTTGAAAGCTCATTGAATGGTTTTTTATAGTTTGGAATGATTATAATATGAGTTATGTGGTTTTGATGTTTCATGTTGACCTTCTGTAACCCTCTATTGAGCTTCTATAGAGTCTTTGTTCTGTCCTGTATGCCTCTGTAAGTGTTTTGTGGAATGTATGTGTGACTTTGGGAAAGTTTTCTAGCCTTGGAAAGAGGTGAATGTAAGTTCAAAAGAGCTCAAGGAAGTGGAATAAGTAGCTCTGCTAAAGACTCAAGAGAAGACTGGAGTGAAGTGACAATAATAAGCTATCAAGAATCATTATAGTGGCTCTGGTGACCTTTCATATCAAACACACCTTTTGGAAGGGACATCCACAACCAAATAAGTATTATTATGAGTGATTATTGGTTATTGTAGGTGAGGAGATGATGTACTATTGATTGAGAGAGAAAGAGAGAGTCAGAGATAGCCAATTCTATGCCAAACAATGTATCTATCTTTGAGAGACTGTGAGAGAAAACTATGAAGACAATGAAGATGAATCATATGTAATATTTTTCCATTCAAAGTAGTGTTTCTTTTGTGTTCTCTTTATTGGTCAAAGAATTCTATGAAGAATATGAAGAGAATGATGAATTTTGTTGGAGTTAAAGCCGTGGGAGAATTGTTTCTATGATGTTGCATAAAGATTTCTTGCTAGTGGTGTTCTTTTCCTTGTTGTGGTTCTCTAAAGGATGAAACAAAAGCTTGTTGACGTTACAAGATAGATTTTCTTGCACTAGAAACCCCTTTTCCTTGGTGTCTCTTTTGGGGATCCATGTTTTTTGTGCGCATCCAAGAAAAAACTGCCATCAATAAGCATCAGAAGAGGCTAAAAATGAAGGAAATGGCATTGCCAAGAAGATAAGAATTCAATGGATACTTGCAAAGTTCCTTCTACCACTGAAGAATTGGAGATTCTTATTGATAAAGCCACTTTCCACAAGAAGTTAATCCCACAATGGTGGAAACATATCACCATCATGATAGAGGCTCTATGTGGTGGACTATTTCCTCTTTTTGTTGAAGCAACAGAGACATGCATCTTGGTGGCAAATTGTTTGGGAACAAACTGAAGTTCAGAAACAGAGAGAATGACCATCTATGGAAGATTTGGCATTCATTGAGAATGGCCATCTATGGAAGCTCATGATGATTTCTAATAGACATATGAGGCTCTATGATGTTCTGATAGGTTCTGTTGAGGTTTTAATTTGTTCTGATAGCTTCTTTTTTATCATGATTGAATTTTGTTGGAGTTAAAGTCGTGGGAGAATTGTTTCTATGATGTTGCATGAAGATTTCTTCCTAGTGGTTTTCTTTTCCTTGTTGTGGTTCTCTAAAGGATGAAACAAAAGCTTGTTGATGTTACAAGATAGAATTTCTTGTAGTAGAAACCCCTTTTTCTTGGTGTCTCTCTTGGGGCTCCACGAGGGTATCTATCAATGATGTATAAGGGAATATGAAGTCTCGGTGGTTCTTAAGGCATTGCATGATGAGCCGTGTAGTGGCCATTTTGCCAGTGAATTAACTGCAATGAAAACTTTATTAGCTGGTTATTGGTGGCCTACCCTATTTAAAGATGTTTATTATTGTTATAAAAAAGGTGATGTATGTCAAAGGACTGGTCGTCCTTCTAAGAGTTTTGCTACGCCTTTGACACCTATATTGGCATTAGCTCCTTTTGAGATATGGGGATTTGATTTTGTGGGCCCAATTGATCTGCCTACCAGAAATCAATCTAATCGTTATATCCTAGTTTATACTGACTATATTACAAAGTGGGTGGAAGCGAAAGTGCTTAAGACAAATAAAGCCACTGAGGTGGAAAAGTTTGTGTATGAGAATATCATTACATGCTTTGGTTGCCCATTTTAGAATTAGTAACTTGTAAGTGTTTGAGGATCCCATTTCTTGAATGGTCTTATTAACGAGCTAATGGAAATATATAAAATTAAGCATTGCAAATCGACGCCTTATTATCCCAAAGCTAACTTCCAGGTTGAAGTAAACAATTGCATTATTTGCAGGATTTTAACTAAAATGGTTGCTTCTCACATGTGAGATTGGGATGAGCATCTATATGAGGCATTGTGGGCCTATAGAACCACTTATAAAGTGACAGTGCAAAATACACCCTTCAATTTAGTTTATGGAACCGATGCTATTTTTCCAATTGAGCAAGAGTTGCCCACTTTACAAGTAGCCCTATCATTACATTTAGGTGAGGTTGAATCTTTGAAATGAAGGATTTTATAATTGGTGAAGTTGGATGAGGAGAGACTTTTAGCTCTACAAAGTTTAGAGGCAATGCAAAAACGTCGTAAGGCATGGTATGATCTGAACATTAAAGTATGACAGTTTAAAGAGGGTGATTTAGTTTTTCTATATGTCAGTTGCTATTACAAATTTCCTAGGAGCTTAAAAATCATTAGTTAGGACCTTTTAAGGTTATTAAAGTTTAGGATAATGGTTCTCTTAATGTACAAGATATTAATGCTGAGAATGAGATATTTAGGGTCAACGGCCTTCACCTTAAACATTTTGTGACTTAGGATAGCTAGGTATAGTTAGGTTAGTGGCTAAAATAATCCTCTAACTAATCTACATTTGGATTTCTTTTCTGTTTTGGGAGGTTTTTAATGGGATGTAGGTATCGCTTTTTTGTGGATGGATGCCCTTTACCCTTATCTTGATGCTGATAGTTCTAATCCTATTCATGTCGGGCCTTATGATATTCCACGTTTTCAAACACATGACAGGTTCTTAAATGCACTGAGAGGGGAGGCATGTTGCAGTTCTTTTTTTTTTTTTTACAATATCATCCACCATTTGGTTGTAGATAGTGTCGGCGACATCTTTATGTGTATGCTCAGCTCATATGTTGGCAGTGTCGCATATATTTTCGATGCTATGGTACCACTGCTATGTAGAATGCTATAGGTTACACTTACCAACGCCACGATTATACTAGTATCTTTTCTCTTGAGCATGGCATTGGTCAGTCTAGGATGGGTAGAGAGCAACAAGAATTTGCTAGATATCGGTCTACTACCTACTGTCTTATGCCATCATTTTACGACCTTCAGACTAGTGTTAATTGCCCATGTTGGGATTCTATCTATTGGTATATGGATGCGACCGAGGGCTACTCTTTAGGATCTTTACCAGTGGCACCTATGCCCTATTACGATGATGCAACTTCAGCTCCACTCCATGATGTGATGGAGATTCTTAGTGATGCACCTGATAGCGAGTCTCTGACCTCTGATGTGCCTATGCTAGAGGCTATTCCTAAGCATCCTATATATGATAGTTTAGTTAATAGGTTTGACTTAGATAGTGTAGATGATTTAGGGTTGACTTTATTGTTTATGTTAGAAGATTTTAGGGAGTTTGAAGATGTTCGTTTAGATCTTTTGTTTTCTTAGTCTTTTGGGTTTTTACTTTATTCTACATTCAAAAAAAACAAAACAACACAAATTATCCTCTCTTTTTTTAATCTTTACGAGTTATTGATGCCTTGTAGGTTTTAGCACATTTTAGTTTAGTTAGTCTTCATGTAGTTAGGTAGTTAGTTACATGCATGGTTAGGGTTCTCCTTTCAGTGCTTTGAGTTAATGATGTTTTAGTATCGATAGGGGAGTGGCTATACATGAGACTAGGACTTATGTGGAGATCCATAATCTTAACAAATGTTAGTAATTTTAGAAATATCATAGTGGACAGCATGATTGATATTTTTTGCTAAGGGGGGCTTAACGATACTATTTTTCAAAAGAGTTTTATTGTTTATTGATCTATCTCGTTAATGGTGTATTGGTTGGTATGTATTTTATGTGCAGATTTAGTTACCATATCCATTGGAGAGCTGTTACTTTAGAGTTTTATTGATGATGGTTCTATATAGGTTGTTTCATATCTATCTTGAATATAATTGTTCTTTTATGATGAAGTAAAGAAAGCAGTATAACTTTCGTTACTAGGAACTCTTTGAAGACAAGTTCTAAAACATAAACACCAAACTAAAATGCTGAAGAGCCAAATTTATAAGTATTCAACCTATGTGAATTTTGAGAAGTCCACCCACAAGGGATGGGATTTAGCACCGAGGAGTGATTAAAAAGGGGATGAGATGTGTGCATGACATAGTGAATTTCATTGTATGGGTGTTTGATTAGGAATCCAATAGACTTTTCCCTTGTCTTTTCGTCGCTTTTCTAGCGATGTGGGGTAGCTGAGCAACAAAGTTCTCTCCACGAAATTTTGACTAGAAGTAGTATGGACGAGAGATGCTGAGCTGGTAAGTAATCTTTTGCTTATCATTTGCCTAGGCAGAGTGACTAGTATTATGTGCTAGATTAGATTCCTCGAACGAAAGTTGTTAAGTTGAATTGTTTGACCGTTCAATTAAGTGATGCATTCTTAGCCTTCTAGTTTATTCTTTTTTAAAAACACCCTAAACTCCAATCCAACTAATAAAGTTTGAAAGAGTCTATATATTTATTCTTCCAAAGAAAAAGAAAGAAAGAAAAAAAAGGGAAAAAAATCGCCCTGAGACTGCGGGTTTTTGAAAAAAAAAAAACCAAAAGAAGATAACCATTACCTTTGAGGTCCTAGTAGGCTGGAGGGATTTCCTTGACAGGTGCCCTTGCGTCCGATGCCTTGCATCTCTTTGGGGTGGGACCTTTTGGGAAGGAGAATAAATATATATGCTCTTTTGACTTCGAAAAGAAATTCCCTTATAATTTTTTTAAAAAAAAACTCTTGATAGTTGGAAGTTAGGGACCATTGGTTGGTTGTTCTAGTAGAACATAGCGGGTCAGCATCTAAAACCTAGGAGTCCTATTCGATGTTATAATATTAGCTTGACTTGTTTGGGTTTTTTGTTAGGCATTGACCTTATCAATGATGCTATTTCAGAAGCAATATTTCTAGTAGGATAGTAGTGTGGCATTCTATTGCCTAGATGGATTATTCTTGTTTAGCGGCTCTAGAAAGCTTCCTAGTTGGTATATTCTATGCAATGGATAAAGCTATGTTATGCACTTTAGTGGGGTGACTGAGTAAGGGGAATGTTAGTTTGCACAAGTTTTTGCACAACTTAGTTGAAACATTTATCTTGCTTATTTTATTATATGACCAAAATAAGTATTTTCCTACATTTTCAGTGTCTACTAGTTTTCTATGTGCGGTTTTGCAGATCTTGTCGATGTGCTTATGAGGACGCTTCGAAATTAAGTGGGGAAGAGTATGTTTTTTCTTGAAGTTGCATAGCGGTGCTTGTGGTAGTTGTGTTCATGATGCTGCATGTTCGTGATGTCGATGTGCTCGCGAGGACACTTTGCATCTAAGTGGGGGAGAATGACAACACCTAGAAAGATGCCAAAACATTGCTTTTTTTTTTTGGCAATATTATATGCAATTAGTACATTGTTATCAAAATTTTATATTAATTCTATGCAGATGCAGTCATAGTTATTGTCTTTGAAGGACAGCCTAGCAGTCCAGCAAGAGGAAGGATGCTACGTTGAGAATAGTGCTTTAGGATTTATAGTGGAGAAAAAGGGATTATTGTTTATCTTCATAGAGATTATAAATTGCAAGGCAAGCCAGCAGGACCAAGTTACAAAAAATGAAAAAATCTATTTCAAATCTGCCACTTTCAGTAGGCGGACTAGTATTGGAGGTGCAACGAGCTTTGGATGCCTTGACAAATCGATTGAGTTTAATGGAACAAATAGAGGATGATCTTATAGATGAGCTAAGGGAAGCATATGGACTAAAGCTTCCTAATTCAGTGGGCATGAATGTGGATAAAGTGGAGCTGCTGTGTAGAATAGAGGAGCAACAAGGTTTGAGGGCTAAGTGGGAAGAAGATATGCAATGCCAACTAGAGAAGATTAGTATATTGCAAGCAAACACTCAAGCATCCCTGTGCTTTAGTACACCCATGAAGAGAACAATATTTGATCGTGTTACAAGCCGCCACCATCTTGTTCTCCAACAAAATAAACAAGTGCATGGGATGAAATTTTATCACAATCCTATTTAAAGAAGAAAGAGCATTGGAGTTTTTATTTCCTTGATTTAATGGATTGATGGGGAATATAATTTTTATTTTTTCAAAAAACGGTTGCAATACAATAGTAAGCGGGATGAGAAGGTGTGTGAGACATGTTATGGAAAAGAGGGGGATGCCAAGAAGAGAAGGAGAAGGGGGCACTAGGAAACAAAGGGGGAAAGGGAGAGGAAAAGCCATAAATTAGAGAGAGCGAAAGCAGAAAACACAAGGGAGAAAGAGTAAATAAAACCTTGGGCCATTTGGCAAGAAGGAGGGGTGATTATGAAAGGGGGGCGCCATCAAGAATACATCGTCAGGGAAGAAGGAGAAGAGGGCGCCTTCAATGGAGGGATGATTTGGATCAAAGACCACACGATTGATGCTTCTAAAGCCTAGACAGGATTCATAAATCATCATAGATACCAATGGAATCCAAATTTCTCTTCTGCTCCTCCATCGCTCTTTCTTCTTCCTAATGGCCAATTCGGAGCCTCAATATACTTGGGCAGACTGAGATTATAGGCTGGTAGAATAATTTCTCCTCTTCAAATCGCCCTACCTCGCTCACAGTTTGGTGGAGAGATGGGCAATATATTGAATTAGTTACCTTCTCCTCATTTAGATGTCACCTATGAAGAAGCCGTAGCCATGGATTTTAAGCTTTTAATTAAAGCTTAATAGCTTTAAACTCTCAAGGGCCATTCATATTGTGATAAGTCAATCAATAAGTGAGGAGCTATGAGGAAGTGAAAAAGTGAAGAGCTTGCATTCGAGACGATTGGGTGGAAGATAGACCTTGGACTGCAGGACGCACGCCTCCAAAGACAAATTTTCGTCTTGCGTGTTTTCAAGTAAGCACCTCATCCGTTTAATAAATATATAAGTAGTATGAAGTTATAATTTTCTTGGTTTAGAATTTTTATAAAATGTCTTAAAACTTGTTTTTCCACTTTGAATGGTTGTTAGTATTTATTATGTTTGATTTTTTTAAAAAAATAAAAAATAGCTAAAAATTACTTTAAAATGGCTTTAAATGGCATAGATAATTTTTTATAGACTCTCTACTTGAACAATTATGAGATATAATATTTTTCTCATGAATTCTACATTGTTGAATATTTTTTGAAAATTTTTAACTTTTTTGGAAAATGTTTAACATGTTATAAAATTCAAAAATAGTTATTTTGGAGTAAAATTTACAATTTTCATTTAAAAATTTTATGTTTTACATCAATAAAAAGTGTGATTTTTTCATGGAAAAGCTGAAATTAAAATTTTTTATGCTTTAGTGAATTTTTAGAAATTAAAGAAAAAGAAAAAAACAATTTTAATATAATTTTTTAAAGAAAATATCCATAGAAATCATGTTGTATCTGATTTGACACGATTAAGAGTATACAGATTGTGTTAATATATGTCATATGGGGAGCAAAAAGAGAAGTGTAAGGGTATTTTATGATTGTTGTGAAATAACTACAATCACTTGAAAATTATAAACAACATAAAATTTACAATTTATTTATATGATGGCATAAGGGGAAGCCTCAACGTCTATGTTGAAATTTTACATGTTATTCATATAAACAATGCTTAGATGATCGTTAAGATAAAGAGTGGAGGGCCATTAGGATAATTGATTATTAAAGGGAGACATTGGGTTTAAAATGAATTGTGTGTGTCCACGAAAGAGTGTGGAATGAACCTATCTTTATCTTGCTTGATATTAGTTAAAGAAGAGAAGAAGAAGGACGTTACCATCAGAAAATAACAATGAATTAATTATTTAAACATTAAGGAGTAACGAGGAATTGCAAAATACAGAGAGGGGCTACGCTTTTAAACAGGGACATAAGAATTATAAATTTTTTGAACGTTAGATGATTGTTTTGAATGTTTGCTAATTAGTAAGTATATAAAATGAATTAATTGGATAAAGGTGGATAGGAAACAACTTAAAAGGAACCTAAACGGAGATGTACTGATAGATCCATTGGATCTCTACCTTGAAACCAATCTTCTTAAAGTCAAACACAAAACTTCCTAGATAAACCGCCACTAGTATGGCAGGGGTAACCTTATGAGGAGCCGCCCCTGAAAGATGGGAGGAAACCATAGTCATCCTAGGCTTAACATTCTAGTGCCCAGTATAGAGACCTAGCCGTGAAGATTTAAGAAACGAAGTGCAAGATTAAGTGGGCTTATTGAGTTCTAGACATTAGGTTAGTTGGACTACTACGAATGAGTGTCATAAATATCAGGGAAGGCTAGATAGAGTTAACGAGATTAGTGCCAAATATCACCTATCTAGTGCAACAACTCTTAGGATTTGGCTTGGCAACCTGGTTAAAAGTGGCTTGGGGTCTTTGGCCGTCAGGATTGACAAGGCATAGGGCCACATACATCCAAATAAATAAGAGCCAAAGGCTCACCCATGCGCTTCATGCTAGACTTCTTATGTGTACTATGTATATGCCTACCATATAAACAATGATAACAAGACTCAAAATACTTATAGTCTAGAGGTGGAAGATATTGCAAATTGGTAAGCATTTTCATTCATTTCAAAGACATGTACCCAAGGCAACAATACCAAAGAGATACATGTGGAATTATAGCCACAGCCAAAACATGGTCAACTAACCCATATACAAACAAAGGATAGAAGGTACTAGACTTAGCACCACATGCAATAACAAGATTTTTATGGCTAATCTTCTATGAGGAATCACCAAAAGAGACAACATAATCTACATCATCCAAGGTGCCATCAATGATAAGGCTCTTCATGAGAACTAGTACATGATGTACATCATGAAGAGTAAACATGCTGCCCGAGTCAAACACACAATTGGACATCACCAATACCAACTATCTCCAATGCTAGATCATTACCAAAACGAACAAATGCAATCATATTGCAAGAGGACTGAAACCACTCTGTATGAGGGGTCACATGAAAGGAAGCTTCTGAATCTATCAACCAATACTGAGTATATCCTGACAAAGCATCAATTAGGTATAAAGCATCCAAAGAAGAGGTTGCCAAGATAATATCATTAGATACATCAAGATGCACCACATTAATCTCCTCAATCTTGACACTGGACTTGCCAGACACAATGTTGCAATCATCATTATTGTCATGTACTTTACCCTTTCTCTTTTTCTTGCGTTTGTCTTCACGCATTGTATGGCACTATGGCCAAATATGCCCTGCTTTCCCACAATAGTGACAAGTAAGATTGGACTTGCGGCCACAAAACTTACTCTGAGACTGCCTACGCATCTTATACTAAGGCTTGTTAGAGTCTCTACCATGGCCATTTCCATCCTGTCGGCCTCTCAAGTCAATGCATGTGATGTACAGGAAGCATCACATTCTTTCTGTTTACCCCTTTTGTCAAGAGGGCACTCTCAATATCTTACAATTTCAACCCATCCTTTATACATAGAGCCATTCGAAAAGTGTCCCACAACTTAGATAGAGTACCAAGCAGAAGTACAAGATACAAAGTATCCTTGAACTCAATCTCCTACAAAGCTAAATGGCTAATGGAGTGAAACGCATTCAAGTGTGTAGACATAGAAGTCATGTCCTTCATGCAAAGGTCCATCTACTGTTTCAGCTAATATATTTGAGATACAGGACTCTGCTTATCATAAAGATTTTTTGTGTTCAAAGCTCATATGCAGTCTGACTTTTGGTTACAACATTGTAGTGAACATGCTTAGAGCGTGATAAAATGATTATGGACTTGCATAGCTCATCCAATTTCCCAATCCTAGCAAAGATTTGCACATAAAAAGCACCTTCCTACAAATGTGAAAAAAATTCGACACATGCATTGAAGTTTGTCATCACAATTTTGTAGTACCATGTAAAATAATCTAAGACTTTGAAGTTTGACAAAACATACCATAGTGGTGTTGATTATAGAGCCCCCAACTTTTGAAAAAATTGACCTTTGACAATTAAATTATTATATCCCACATTATATACTAAAACTTATTCACCTCATATCAACAATAAACTTCTTATAAACTGTTAATGTCATGACCTCTATAATAACTACCACATGTGTAAGAAGAAGAGGACTCTATGTGGGAAAAGAAGATCAATTATTTAATTAATCATATTGAAGTACTCATCATTTTTATTGGCCGCATCCAAAATAAGGGGATCAATTGATTTTGTATCGAGCAATGTCTCAACTACCGTAGTGGAGAAAACAAATTAATGGGATGAGTAGAAACACAATGTTGATCCTACACCACAATACTTGAGATGTTGACACATCATATGAACCATTTCAATAATCCATACCAAATGTGACATTATTAACCAGAAATTTGAAAAGAATAAAGGGTATTTTCTTAGTACCCATTGTACAAATGATAAAATCTATCAAAATCATACTTGAATGCAACAAACCAAAAATGAATGTGTGTCAACATTTTTCTGTTTCAAAGCATAATGCTTTTGTGTACTTTAGCCTAACATAGTTACATGAGAGAGAGGTAAGAATGAGTAATGGTTGTAGATCTATTATTATGTGGAATTCACATATTCACAATTCACTTCATAAATATAATCTATGTTGAACCTATATTGCAATGTAGATGTCATCATTTTTGTTTTCCATAATGGAATGTAGATGGCGTCTTTTTTTTTCCCTTTCATGTTCAAGTTCAAGGAAGCAACTCTATACTTCCACCTACACTAAACATATTTTCTAAATCACCTTTACAATCATCATTTTTCTTAAATACACTTACTTTTAAACATTCTATACTCAGACATTAAAGTAACATTATTTATCCAAACAAGCAAGTATAGTGTAGGCCTAAGGTAGTGTTTCACCATTGTTGAAGAAGTCATTGTTCTTAGAAGAAAATGAAATGTTTGAAAGATGGCCATCATTGACTTGATTCCATTCGGTTCTTGATTGGCTCATGTTGTTGATGTGTGTATGTTTTGTTTGCATTTTTGTTGTCAACATAGGTAGCCTTCATGGTTAACACATCAAGTTAGTGTGGGGATCACTTTGGATCTTTGCCTTACAAGATCATTGTGATATCATAAGCTCCCATTTGTAAGTTATTTTGTGTGAGAATTTACAAGAACACCCATAAAAGTACATGCATAATAAATAGAACAAGAATATAATGTACATGAAATGTTTGACAAGGTATCTATACTTTATTTATTGTTGTAGGAATAAGGTTTCATGAATGGATTATAGTGACAATGGAATACTAAAGGATAGCCCTTTAAAAGGTAGAAAAGTGTAACAAGGTGTAACTCATATCGTAGGAGGATTATACTCACATCCTATCTTTCATACTTCTCTAAGACAATACAAACACTTCACAACTCTAATATAGAATAAGCAACTGAGCAAACTTGATATAATTGTGCTTATTTGAAAAATCATGCTTGCATTGTTGTTTCAACAATGATGCTTGCACATCTATAGAACACGTGCACACATATACACAAATTATCATTTTTGTGTTGACTTTGTGCAAACTCTGTTAGTGCATGTATAAAGCATCGATAAACAACTATGTGTAACAAGAAAGTTAATCCAAAACTTCTCAAGCATGCTCCTTTCCTTTGGCATGTAGTACTGATGTACTTGTGTGTGTGTGTGTGTGTGTGTGTGTGTGTGTGTGTGTGTGTGTGTGTGTGTGTGTGTGTGTGTGTGTGTGTGTGTGTGTGTGTGTGTGTGTGTGTGTGTGTGTGTGTGTGTGTGTGTGTGTGTGTGTGTGTGTGTGTGTGTGTGTGTGTGTGTGTGTGTGTGTGTGTGTGTGTGTGTGTGTGTGTGTGTGTGTGTGTGTGTGTGTGTGTGTGTGTGTGTGTGTGTGTGTGTGTGTGTGTGTGTGTGTGTGTGTGTGTGTGTGTGTGTGTGTGTGTGTGTGTGTGTGTGTGTGTGTGTGTGTGATATAGAATGTTATCATATTCAAGTAATAAATGACTACTTTAGCAACATTGAGTCTACATACTTAAGTAGTTAAAGACCACTTTAGTGACATCAAGTCTACGTGTAGGAAGAATATGTGGAACATAGGTTGTATAAGGTATCCAACTAATTAAAGACCACTTTTTTAGCATCAAGTTAGTGCATGAACAAAGTACCCTAGACTGACCAAACACCTATCAATGAGATGGTTAAGATTACTATCTATATGTGCAAATTGAACAAACCATACTACTAAAATAGTATTGAGTCTTTTTTAGCCAACAAACAAACTTTAGGGAGAAGCTAACCATTCAAATACCTTAGCTTTTGTGCTAGATGAACAAGTTGTTTATAAAACTCGAGTGATGGTAATAAGCTAGATGATATAATAGATATCTAGCTATGTTCTACTGACTCTTCACTCTCAGTGGGCCTCTAATTTCTTGCCTCAATCCTTGCCTCTAATGCACCTTGCTCTAACAAATTTGCCTCCACAAACTCTTCTTTTGGCTTCTTTGGTCTTCCCGCTATTAGGA
Organism: Lygodium microphyllum; assembly: GCF_053477565.2. Classification (NCBI taxonomy): domain Eukaryota; kingdom Viridiplantae; phylum Streptophyta; class Polypodiopsida; order Schizaeales; family Lygodiaceae; genus Lygodium; species Lygodium microphyllum. The sequence goes on from NC_141162.1 coordinate 77,879,277, forward strand.
AACAATAATCAAATTTATCAACCATTAAGTTGACTACTTTGAAAATAAAATTTGTTTATTTACACCACTTATATGCTTTATAATCATCACATTCGATGATGATGCACCTTTTTTGTAATGTTAATATCACATTTCTCTAGACATGTCTACTTGACAAATTTATAAGGCCTTGGCTTATGATTTGTGTGTGTCATGTTAGTATAAGAAGACATGTTATGTTATAATCTAAATAATTTAAAACAAGAATTAGTATTTCAAATAATTTTACCTAGTGGTAGACTCATCGGTAGTCCTAAAATAGGGACAAAGTACATGGTTAGATAGACTTGACAAATTTCACAAAAGGTTACATCATTTAGCTAAGTAACACACCTAAAAGCACTCACATTCTCACTCAATCATTCACTCTCATGTGAAAAAGAAATCACAACGAGAACACAAGTGAACCATCTAATCAAAAGGAAAAATGGATAGTGGAAGATAATGAGACACAATTACAAGAGAAAATAAAAATGTCCTATTATACATATTGTAAGATTTCTCCATAGCTATGCACATAATTGATGAAAATCATGGTACAACTAATTGCCAAAGAGTAGAGTTGAGAAAGAAGAGTGCATGAGAGACCAATTGGGTACAATCATCCTCCCATGCATGGGTGAGCACATCCTTCATGCATGTATTTATTTACTTTTACCCTCATGGTACTCAAAATACAAAAGACGTCCCAAAAATAGGTCACACATTTCTCTTCCTTGCATTGTTCATCTTTCCCAATTCTTTTCTCCAAAGTGGACCATCTTTCCTAAAAGTAAAATAAAAACTATCAATCCTAATCTAATTACGACATACATCAATAAAATAATAATTCTAAGCTTTTGTAAATTATCCCGCAAATAATCACTAGTACTTGTGTGTATATAACCATCACGCTAAAGAGCGTGTATCCAAAACAAAATAACTACGTGTTACTCAAGCGCCCAATAAATATCCCTTGTGTGCTTATGCAATACATGAAGGGAGGTGAGCCTTGAAGTGGAAGCACGAAGCAAAAGCAAGAGCTATGGTGGAAGGAGAGAGAGAGAGAGAGAGAGAGAGAGAGAGAGAGAGAGAGAGAGAGAGAGAGAGAGAGAGAGAGAGAGAGAGAGAGAAGATGTAGGAATTCAATAGTTACAATGTGTGATCGGCCTTCCCTTTATTCAAACATCATTAAAAGAATAAAGAATGAAGGACAATGATGGGCGCCCGCCACCTGCAATGTACAGGTGTGTGGGTATGTGGGTACTATCAGTGTAACTAATACACATGGGTGGTTAGGCACATGTGCCTTTACCCCCCAACAACCTCCTCATTAAAAGGCGAGTGTGCCCCTAGCAAGGAGAGAACAAGAAAAAGTGACAAAGTACAATAGGTTGAGGAAAGACGTCATCTCATCCAACGCCCATCAACTTCCTAAGGAAGGCCAAATGCTCCATTGAGAGACTTTTGGTGAGCAAATTTGCAGGATTTTGGTCAGTTGAGATCTTGATAAGCTCAATAGATTTGTCCTCAATGACCTCTCTCATGAAGTGGTAACACACCTCAATGTGTTTTTCCTTCGCATGGAAGACTGGATTCTTGGCCAAACTGAATAGCACTTATAGAATCCGAATGCAGCGTAGGGACCACATCAATAATGCCAAGGTCTACCACCAGATGGCGGTCTAATTAAAGAGCCTCCTTGTAAGCCTCAATGGGCTACAACATACTCTACCTCTATAGTAGATAGGGCCATGCATTTCTACACCCTCTAGACATCCAAGAAATAGCACCTCTAGCAAAGATGAAGACCAGAAATGGACTTTCTACTGTCAGCATGTCTTCCATAATCAGAGTTAGTGCATTCCATGACTCTTATATATTGGCCACCATAACAAATGCACATAGATGCTATGCCCTTCAAGTACCTCATAATACCCTTAACGGTGTCCCAATGCCGTCTACCAAGTGTAGTCATATAGCATGCCACAACTCCCACTGCAAATGCTCTGTTAGGATGAGTGGCTATCATGGCATACATCAAATTGCTCACTGCGGATGCATAAGGGATCTTGGCCATCTCAATTTTGTGCTCATCAAACTATGGACAATCGATCAGACTAACCTTCACGTGAGAAGGTAAAGGATACCCAATGGGCTTAACATCCTGCATATGAAATTGCTTAAAGACCTTTTGAATGCACTCCTTCTGTGTGACAAGTAGAGAAGCCCCTTAGAGTGATTGCACATCATGCGCATCCCAAGAATATGTGAGGCCTATCCCATGTCCTTCATCTCAAAGCTCTTCTTGAGCTGACCTTTCAAGGCATCCAACTCATCACAAGCACTACCAGCAATCAACATATCATTCACATAGAGGATCAAATTCATAAGACTACCATCACGAGCCTTCTTTCTGTATAAACACGGATCCATATCACTGTAGGAATATCCCTGTGAATGCATGAAAGCATCAAACTTGCAGTACCATTCCCTAGGTGCCTACTTAAGGCAATAAAGACTATTTTGCAATCTGCATACGAAGTGTTCCCTGTCATGTTTTGCAAAGCCTTGCAACTGCTCCATGTAAATCTCATCATACAAGTCCCCATGAAGAAAAGTCGTCTTGATATCCATCTGTTAAAGATCCAAGTCAAGCTGAGCAACCAAAGCTTGTAGCAAGCATAGGGTAGTCATCTTCACAAGAGGAGAAAAGACTTCATCAAAGTCCACACCATGTCGTTGCTCGAATCCCTTAGCAACCAATCTAGCCTTATATGCTAGCTTGGGGCATCCCGGAGTACTTTTCAACTTGTACACCAACTTGCATGGCAAAGTTTGTTTACCGCTAGGCAAAGGAACCAAATCCCATGTATGGTTTTTCTGTAGTGAGTCATACTCTAGGTGCGTGGCTCTCTCCCAAGAGGGACTATTGTCTCTACGCATGGCCTCATCATAATTAAGAGGCTCACCATCATTTGTCACCATAACATAATCCATAGAGGGCTGAAACTGTGTAGGATGCCATCTATCTCTAGTAGACCACCTCAAAGCTGACTGTGGGGTCTGTATATGCTGTGGAGCATTAGGGACCTGGGCCACTGGTGCACCAGCTCTGTTGTAGACTATCTAGTTGGTTGTACAGTAGTAGGAGGCTCCTCCTAAAATATCACACTACATACCTCAACAACATGCTATGGCTACTTATGCATTTCCTCCTCATGGAAAATAACATCACGGCTGTGGATAACCTTTTGAGCCTACGGATCCCATAGGCAATAGTCCATCTCACCTACATCCCCATAACCAAGAAAGATGCATTTTCTAGACTTAAGATCTAGCTTATTGCACTTGTTCTTGGGTACATGGCAGAAAGCCTCACAACCAAATATACACAAATGAGCATATAAGGGAGGTTTTCCATACCATACCTCCTCTGCAACCTGATAGTCAAGAGCAGTACATCGGGACCAATTTATCAAGTGTATAATAGTAGTAATTGCCTCAGTCCAAAAGTGTAATGGTAAGCCTGCCTAGCTAAGCATATTGTGAACTTGCTCCTGAATTGTCCTATTGATGCCCTTAGCCATACCATTTTGGGGTGGGGTGTATGATGCGGTCAACTAACACTTAATACCCCTCTCATCACAAAACTTCTCAAAGGATTTAAAGATATGCTCACCTCCCATTATTTGACCTTAGGCATTTCAGCCTATACCCACATTAGTTCTCAACCAAAGCAAGCCAACGCTGAAATGTAGCCAAGACTTTCAATTTCTACTTAATAGGATATGCCCAGACGTTATGCATATAGTCATCAATGAAATTAACGAAATACTTCACTCTATCTAATGACTTGCAAGGCATGGAATCACATACATCTGAATGAATGTCAAAGGGCCATCCATATGTGTTATGCTAGACTTTTTACATATATTGCATATCTACCATATACACAATGATTACAAGACTCAAAGCACTTATAGTCAAGGTGGGTGAAAGTTACTACAAACGAGTAGGCATTTTCATTCCTTTCAAGGTCATATGCCCAAGGCAACAATGCCAAAGAGATACACGTGGAATTGCATCCATTGCCAAAACATGGTCAACTAGCCCATATACAAGTAAGGGATATAGAGTATTGGACTTAGCACCACATGCAATGACAAGATTCCCATGGGTAATCTTCCATGAGGAATCACCAAAAGAAACTAGATAACTTGCATCATCCAAAGTGCGAGCAAAGATAAGACTCTTCATGAGAGCCAGTACATGACGTATATCATGAAGAGTAAGCATGCAACTCGAACATCACCAATAGCAACTATCTCTAATGCAAAGTCATTACCCAAATGACAAATCCAATCAAACTACGATAGAAGTGAAACCACTCTCTATGAGGGATCACATGAAAAGAAGCCCCTAAATCTATCAACCAACACTGAGTATACCTTGACAAAGTATCAATCTGCTATTGTGAAGTATTAAGAGAAGAAGCTGCAAGTATGAAATCATCATCAGAAACAATCTACACTACATTAATCTCTTCAATCTTAACACTAAACTTGCTAGGGACAATGCTCCGATCATTGTTTTTGTCATGTGCTTTACCCTTGCCCTTTTCTTTGCACTTGTCCTCACACATTTTATGGCACTGTAGCCAAATATGCCCTGCTTTCCCACAAGAATGACAAGTTAATGAGGATTTACAGCCATGAGACTTACTGTGAGACTGCCCACGTGATTGAGAAGGAGACTTTCCACGTGACTAAGAGCGAGACTGTTGAGAGTCTTTGCCACGGCGATCATTAGCGCCCCTACCATTATTGCCTCTAATTGTCAAAGCATGAGAAGTGCGGGAAGCATAGGCATTCCAATCACAAAACATTATCATTAATCTTGTGTACGATGCAAAAATGGCCTATAATAGTGAGGAGCCTATTTGATCTTTAGATTTCTATCAATCAAATTTAATTGGTGTTTTTCTATGTGTAGCTATACCAAATCATTTTTAGTAAATTTAATGGCTCGACATTTCTTATTAGCTTGAATAGTATATCATAATTAAGAGAGTTTAATATATTTAGTGATATCCACTAAAATTTTCTTATGGCTAGATGCCAATGCATCAGTCGTAGGATAATCGAAAGTTATAATAGTCATAGGAATGGGTAATTTCTTGCCGTAGACAATCTTAAAGGGTGCTCAGTTAATTGCAAGTGAGGTGTGTTATTACTAGTAAATTGTAAAATAGGCACATATTGGTCCCAATTGTTAAGTTGATCGATTATGTAAGATCGAAGGAGATCTAGGATAGTGTTATTTTAGGATGGAAAGCATATGTGAAGTCCATTTTGAAACCTAAGTTCTTGAATAATGCAACCCAAAAATGATTACAAAAGCGATGATCACGATCAAATAAAAGAATTTGGGGAAAACCATGGTACAAAAAGATAGTACTAATGAGAAGCTTAGAGGCTTAAGGAGTAGTTAAAGTGTTTTTATAGGGAATAAAATAGGCTTGTTTGCTAAACTTATGAACAATGGTCCAAATCATAGCATTATGGCTTGAAGTAGTAGGTAGACCAGTGATGAAGTCCATGGAAATCTATTCCCACTGAGACTAATAGGGATGGAGAATGTCATAAATAAAACAAATGTTTTTCCATGATGTCGTTTAATTCTTTGATAGATAAAGCATTATGATACAAATTGAGCTACATCATGTTTTAAATTAGACCGAAAGAGATTATTTGCAAGTAGTTAAAGTGGATTGAATACCTCAATGACCCATATAGGGTGGTGCGCATGCAGTTTGCTCATAGCCATGACTCTAAATGGTGTAGATACAAACAACTTCTTTTGGAAATACAAAATTCCATTAACAATAATATAATCATTGAAATAGTAATGTTAGAATCATGCATATGATGCCATACATTGCAAAAGTCAAGATTAGAAGGATAAGTAGAAATCATGGAATCAAAAGATTGAATTTCTATTGAAGAAACATGATTTAAATAACTAGTTTTTATTTTGTCAAAACCAAGAATATGATGAGTAGAAACATGATTGTAGGGCCAATAGCTAAGAGCATTAGTTGCAACATTAGCATGTATTGATTGATATCGAATCTTAGGATGGAAGTTCTAAATAAAAGAAGGCTATTTAATATGCATGTCAGAAACTAATGAGATTAAGATAAAAGGTGCTTTATGGCTTGCTAAAACAATTTTTATTAAAACTTGTGAATCCATAAGGTAATGTTTCCAAATATCTAGAGCATAGACAATAGCTACTAATTCTTTATCATAGGTGCTATAATTTTGCTTGGATGGTTTCAATTTGCAGCTCTCGTAAGCAATGTGGTAGTCATTCTACATAAGTACAGCACCTATTCCTAATCCGTTGGCATCAATGTGACAATAAAAAAGAAAGGTCAGTTAAAATCAAGTAATTTGCAATATAGGAGCATGCATCAAGAAATATATAAAAGAATCGAAAGATTTTTGTTGACTAGATCCTCAACTAAAAACAATAATTATTATGAAGTAAAAGTGTTAGAGACAAAGCAATCAAATAAAATTTATACACATACTTTTTGTGGAAATTAGCTAAGCCAAATGAACTTCATGCACATTTCTAGAGACAGGGCATTCATCAATAGTACACACATTCTTTGGATCAACATCGATGCCTTAGGCTAGGATAATATGACATAGATATTCAATTTGATCTTGAAAGAATACTCTTTTAGTAGGATTAGCATACAAGTGGTTAGCTTTTAGCAAATAGAAAACTATTTTAAAGGATATTTATGTTTGCTTTTCGATATACTTAAAACCAAAATGTTATCAAAAAATATAATGATGAAATGTTGATAACCAATAAAATTTTTGCTCATAAGCCTAGTAAAAGTGACTGGTGCACTTGTTAAACCAAAATGCATAACAACAAATTCATAGTATCCAAATTGGATGTGAAAAGTAGTTTAACCAATATCAACAATGTCCAATATAATTTGATTGTATCTTGACTTTAAATAAATTTTACTAAAAATTGAAGGTCCCTTAAATTTATTTAGCAGATCATCAACACGAGGTATAGGATACTGATTTTTGATAGTGACTTTGTTAAGTGCCTATAATCAATGCACATGTGATAGGTTTTGTTTTTCTTCTCAATAAGAAGTACATGTGATCCAAAAGGTAATGAGCTAGGACAAATGAGGCCTTTGTCTAGAAGTTTGGAGATTTTCCATTGAATTTCCTTTTTGTGAAGTGAGTTGTGCCTATAAAGTGCCTTATGCGGAGGAGAAACTCCATGAAATAGTTTAACATTGTGGTCTAACTCTCCTCAAGAGGGTGGCAACTAAGGTGGATAGTCATTGGCATCAAAGACCCCATGAAGAATGGGCACAATGGGATCATCTTCATCTTAGATAGATGGACTTTGTTATGCTTCCTATTTGTGAAGGATGTGAGTAATCTTGCCCAAATTGTGATGTAGGAGCCAATTTGTTGTTGAAGGGTAATCTCTAGAATCAGTGGTTCAACATTCATTTCTTTCATGTTAGAAGGCTTTGTCATCTTCAAGAAACAAAAAGCTTGGTTGATGAATAAATCCGCAAAGGTATGTGTTGTGTGAATAAGCTTTAAGAGCAATTAGAATCTTTGAAGTATCCTTTGGAACAGTGATTACAAGAGGATTACAAAGGAATAGGAGCTTGATAACAAATTTTTTACTAAGGTTCTTATCAAAGAACTCTTCATAGTGGAATTCGAATGAAGAAGGGAAAATGTATGCACGAATAACACTTAATGTAGCCCACAGAATGGAATTCGTTGAGTGTGAGCAAGGCCATGATTACTAGTTATTGTCAACCCTTTGTTGTATAGAAATAGTAGCTTGAGAAGCCTCATTGCATGCTCGAACTAGATCTCATTGCCCCGCATAAGAATAGTGCTTAGGGGGAGTGTTATAGAAACTGTAGTGAGAAAGGGGATTTATGTAATGTCCACCCCCTCTCTCTACTCCCCAAAAGTATGCAAGTGCTAGCTAGCATTAAAGAAGCTTTTAAAAGCTTCTAAGCTTTGTCTTCATAAGATTTGAATCAAAATATTCTTCAATTTTTCCTTTTTCTCTCTCTCCTTGTCAAACCACTATAAGGAAGGAAAAGCACATATAGGTGGTATTGCTACTAAATGTATATGTGAGAGAAAAAGAGCTTGAAAAAGAGCCCTTTGCATAGGTCTATCTCACCTTGGAAAGGGTGAAATTGACATTTCCCATGCTGAAGGCAATAGACCACTTTGTAAAAGCTTGATCCCATAGATGCTTCACTGATGCTTGATGGTGAGGATATACAAGTCCTTGATGATGGATGGATGCCTTGATCTTTAGGGAGACCTTGAAAATGATGCACAAGCCAATCATTGTGCTCTGATACCAATGTTGCAAGAATTGTACATAGCTTTGCACATAATTGATGAAAATTCATGGGACAACTAGTTGCCAAAGAGTAGATTTGAGAGAGAAGAGTGCACGAGAGACCGATTGGGTACAATCATCCCCCCATGCATGGGTGAGCACATCCCCCATGCATGTATTTGTTTAATTTTATTCTCTTAGTGCTCAAAATACAAAAAGCATCCCAAAAATAGGCCACATATTTATATTTCTTGCAAGCTTATCTTTTCCAATTATTTTCTCCAAAGTGAATCATCTTTGCTAACTAGGTTAACACATGTAGCCACATGCTTTTTTTAAAATGGATGCATATTTTGTTATTATGGCATCAACTCTATGTTGTTGGTAGGCAAGAATGAGTATAGTACTGGACCATCGAAGCAATTATTATTGGTGAAATATTATTTGTATGAAGATTATAGTTGCTTTTGTTATTATGGCATCAACTGTATGTTGTTGGTAGGCAGCAAGAATGAGTATAGTACTAGACCATCGAAGCAGTTATTATTGGTGAAATATTCTTTGTATGAAGATTATAGTTGCTTTTGCTAAATCGAAGACTGCAATGGTAAGATAGAAGTAAATGAGTAAATAAGCAATTATTTATCATTAAACAATTCATTAAAGCCTATATAAATAACTACTTATTTAAAGCTAACATGTTAAGCCTAACACACATAATTAACCTATTTATAACTTAAATAGTTCAATCGAAACCAACAATTAGTAGTTTACTAATCAAATACTTTAATTAAAACCAACTCATTTAACGCTTAACTAACACCCTTATTTAAAAGTAAACTCTTAAGACTAATACTTAAGTAACCCCTTTATTTACTAAAACTACTAATAAAAAACCTTATAACTCCGTTAGTTCAATTAAAACTAACCCTTAAGATTCAAAATACATACTAATTAATGGCAATCTCTTTACATATCTAAACTAATCATGGATATCTAAACCAAGTAGGCCACATAGCCTCGCTAGCTATTAGAACCACTATCAAAACTAAAATAATGTGAAATGGACATTGTCACATTAGATACACTTCTATCTTGCACATCTTGAGAAGCCTTTGCAATAGGTTCAGCTACCCTTTTGGCAACAGCCTCTTGTCTGGCACGTTCTTCTTCCATTGATACACATACGGCCAATGGAAGTTTGGGTTTAAGTTAGGATCCACCCTGACTCAAAACCACGTACAGTACCAATTGTTGTGGTGGTGGATTCGGTTGCAACCCTAACAAAATTAGAAGTAACAAAACCATTGCTTGCTTCTCCATTGCTTGTGAGAATAGGAGAAGATAGAAGCACATATGAAAGGACACACGAGCCAATTAGCACATGTATGATATGACTAGAGTCATTACTATTGACAACAAACAATAGTCCATCTAGTTTTTTTTTTAAATTTTCATATTTCTCTTCACCAAAATCCACAATGCCCAAGGACACATTATTATTTTTGAACTTCTTTCCAATCGTTTTCAGGGTCTTCTTATCAACAATAAGTGGGCTCCCAACAAATAAGACAATTCTTTGATGTTAGTGTTTGTTTTGCCTATGCTTCAAAGCCAATTGAGCTATATGTATAGCAAAGGTCATGTTTGCATCTCCCCCAATCTCCATACCATGCAGACAAGCCAAAATTTTTACTTTTGAAGCATAACAAGCATGCCTACACTTCCTTGCCATAATCAAAATCCAATGACACCCTTTAGAACTCCAACATCATTGCCATCATCAAAACTCCAACGGTATTCTTAGATTCAAGTGAGTTTTGGCTCTAGAGATGAGATTCATAGCATTAGTTTGTGGTTGAAGACTCCATTCTCAGGATTCAACTGAGATTGAGTTTTGGTAGAAGGGGGTGATTGCCAGAGTTGGGTGGCCAACTATTCATCATTTGTGCTCATAAGCTAGGATTAAGATGACACAATGATTTCAAGATGTGAATGTTATATTTGAGAGCTCTCATGTTAGAGCTTGGCACAAAGAAAAGTGAAGATAGGCAACTTGCCTACAGTAGGGCGAAGGTCTTTTGGAAGAAAGAGAGGAACAATCTTGCTTTTATGAGGATTACTTTTGTGCGAAGTTAGGTGTTTGGTGTTGCTTTTGCAAGGAGCAATCCTACTTTTGCAAGAAGCATTTGTTTGTGACGGTGCAATTTTTGTGAGGAGCGTTGTTGTAATAAGTGTTTGTGATAGCCATGTTGCTTTTATGATTGCTTACTTTTGCATTATTTTGAATTTTACCTATTTCGTTGCAAGTCTAAAAATATAGACAAATAAAAAATCAAAGTAAACGAGAAAAAAATAAAGACAAAATGTTATATAATTGCATATGTAAAAATAAGATCTAAAATACTAATCCTAATCTAATGAAGATATCCATCAATAAAATAATACTTTTAGGATTTTATAAATTAGCACATAAATAATCACTAGTGATTGTGTGGATACAACCATCATGCTAAAGAGTGTGCATCCAAAATAAAATAATTAGGAGCAGCCAATAAATATCCCTTTGTGTGCTTATGCAATAAATAACCTTTGCACACCATAAACACCCTTTGAAAAATAATATCTTCACTTGATAATATGTTATACCAAGCACAAATCACATTAGTCCTTGCTATTTAACTACCAAGCATGAGCAACAAGTGTCATACATAGGCCTACATATGACAAGCCACAACATCTGATATTTAAATAATATTGAAAATCCACAAAAATAATTTAAATCACCATCTTATTTTCTTGTAATTTTGATAATAATATCAAAATGATACAATTAATTGTGCTGAAGGCTCTATCCACCTATCCACTCCTACGAACTTCAATGGTGGCTTATACATATGCTAGATGGGGGACAGTTAGAGGTATGACCACTCAATGGAGCTATGATGTGTTGGAGCGTAGTATTCTCTGTCTATACAATGTGGGAAGTTAAGAGTCATACACACATGTGAGTGGTTTGCCTTGACTCACTGTCCACAAGGTTTGACTAACCCACCAGCCTGCAACTACATATACGACATATGATGGTCTATGGAATGATTGTTGTACCATCGAGCTAGGGATTCTCTCCATTGACCCTTGTTGGGGGGAGAGTGCAAAGTAGACATATAACTTTACACACAGTGTATACCACTACCTTCATTAACTCTTTCTCACTTGACCCCAATGGTCAAGTCCACAACCATTTGGTCTACAAGGCATATAACTTTTCACATAGTGTATACCAATACCTTCATTAACTCTTTCTCACTTGACCCCAATGGTCAAGTCCACACATGCCATCTCATAACCATTTGGTCTACAAGGCTAGACCAATTGGTCAAGTCCACACAAGCCATCTCATAACCATTTGGTCTACAAGGCTAGACCCTATGCAGTGTCTAAATTGGGAATCCTACCAATGCCTTATGCCCATCATGGCTTCTAGAGGAAGATGGTTATACAATTCTCTTGCCAAGTCCCATAGGTCACGTATCACTAGCTTCTTGAAGATGTTAAATGCATCAACAACACATCATAATCTCTCTCTCTTTTAAATGCATGCTCTCAAGTCTCTCCTTTGCTGCAAGCTTCTCTTGACACCTAGACACCTGCACACACTATCTCATATAAAAGAGTAGACATGGCATTGCTCTTGTGCATGCATGTGCCCTTGTTCAGAAGCATTGCCTCCTTGTTAGTTGTGCCATGCCATCAACATCCTTGAGAAATGTGTCAATTCTTCCTTTGTCCACTTCTTAATGAGAAAGTTAACATTCGCCCATTTATTGTATGTGTGTTCTTGAAGGAAAAGTCATGAGAGGAATCACCTTTTACCTACTTAGTAGTAGTGATAATAACAATAATATATACCTTATAAGTATTCTAGAAGGAAAAGTCATAAGTGGAATCACCCTTTACGTGCTTAATAGTGATAATAATAATAATAACAATAGGATAATCACACTATAGCACAGGGGGACATTATAAAAATAACGATAATGATATTTTTGTACTAGTTGCATCATGCATGTTTATACTAGCTGCATAACATTATATAATACTATAATAATAGTAGAAAAGGCAATGCGCCTAACATAAGAATAATTAGCAGTGAAGATGCCCACCAAAAGATCTTTTGGGAAGGACTTTATAACGAATCAAATTTGAAAGCCGAAACTCCCTGTATAGTGCAGAGTCGGCCGACCTGCAGGTGTCCTGCAGAATTAGGGTTGAATTAGGGTTTAGGCCAGGGGTCTGCCCCTCTCCCTGTGTCTGATAAGTCGGGTATAGATCTGACTGCTTGGTGCTGTATCTATCACACACACACACACACACACACACACACACACACACACACGCACCCCGGCGTCTTGATACATCAAAAGCTCCACTTCTGATTTTATTTAATCGGATCATAAGCTAACCTTGCCCCAGCGCAGCTCATCAGAAAAACCCTAGCTCAGTTGAAACGCAGGCTTTCCGTTTGAATTTTGCTGGTTTCGATAACCGGAGGGCCAACTAATTCACGAACCTAGCTGGAGCACCAGATTTCGGCAGGAATTTTGCAGGATTCAATCGAATCGTGCAGGCGTAGCTGAATCGGGACAGTGTATCTCTATGGCTTCGCCTGGTGGTGCTGCCAGTGATGGCGTTGTAGCAGCAGTGGCTGCAGGTGGTGGCGTTGCAGGAAGAGCCACAGGTGGCCGCCAGCCTCCCCAGCAGCAGGGCTATGGACAGATGCTCTTTGGAATTGTCCGGATGGCGATCTTCTGGTACTTCATTTCGCAAATGTTTTCGCCCAAGAAGCCCTCCAATCCAGCCATGCTCATGAACAATCTGATTCCCAAAGGGGAGAAACTGGTATGGACCAATACCTTGTAGTCAACCAAGGTTAACGAAGTTGATTATTTGCTTGTTTTCTCTGTTTTTTAATACAATTAAACAATTTTGGAAGGCTGGATCTGTTGTATCAAGATTATGTTTGAGGAGCATGATACTATAGTTCTGTATAGTGCTGGGTATATGATAGGCAATCGTGACTTTGCCAAAAAGAAATGGTGCAAAGCTTGAAGAGTGCTTAGTATTTCTTACGATTGCCAACAGCATTACTAAGTATTAAAATGGTACCGTTGCTTAGAAGGTGGCTGCAAAATATATGGTGGATTTAATATGTCTGTATATGCAGCAGTTTAGCTACAGTTGAGGTGAAAATATTGCACAGAATTCCAATTATATAAGATTGGAAGGTCAAATAAACATATAGAAGGTAACTGCAGAAGATATAATTTAAATGGGGTTGGAGACATTATCTGCATATGCAACAGATTAGCTAGGGTTGAGGAGGAAAGTTTGCATACATTTTATGCAGAATTCCAATTGTATTAGATCGGAAGGTCAAATGAACATAGAAGTGAACATATAGTGATTATGTGCAATGTTCATAGTTTGACAAGGCATGTACGTTCGTGTAGTATTCCAGCAAGATTGTTGTAGGTTATGCTTTTGATGTGTCCTATTGCATGTGCACATCATCACACTATATTATCTACTTAGTTTGTTGAGGGTTTGTATTTGAGTGGATGGGGTTTGTCCTTTTAGTGGATAGGGTCTTTTGGCTCCCTAAATGTGGTGGATAATAATCTCACTAGAGGCTTAGGGAAGGAAGCCATAACTTGTACTTTGTTGTTTGGTTATCTACATCATCTTCAATTTCCTGATTATTCTAGTAATGTGCAATAAGTGACAGTTGCATATAATAAACATTGCAATAGGGCTTAGAAGATGATTGGTGGATCAGCCTCCACAACCTTACCTATATGCCAGATGTGAGTTTCAGCCTCTTTTGATGCTGCACTATTTTTCACATGCCACACAGGAATCTCTCTAGCCCACCCTCCCCCACCCTCCCCCCGCAAATCCTCTCTTGAACGAGTGGGTCTTTTGTTTGTTTTGACAAGACTACCCCCTTCTCTATCCCAAAAAGAAAGGCTTCTTGTACTACATACCCACATGTGCATGTTTTAGTGCCTCCCTTTCAACCATTAAATAGCGTGGGAATGTTTTCCAACTTGTAAAGCCCCCTTCAACTTTGATGCTTTTTGATGGTGATCTTTTGTAGACATGGGGTTGTGATAGCTCGTAGGTGGTGCTATCTAAAGCCTTTTGGTATCAGGAAGTTGGCACCAATTATGTTGTTGTTATTTGGGTGGATTTGATTGTGTTGATCCAGATTCCATTTGGAGCTATTCCTTCAAATTATGTGAAGGGCATGAGCTTGAAATGGAATGCCTTGAGCAAGAACCTGGACTTTACTTCTTCAAATTATGTGTAGGACATGATGCTGGAAAGGGAAGGTTTCAAACAAGATGCGTTCCCTTGCCTTTGACAAAACAAGCTCCTTCTCCTTTTACTGTTTATTGTGGTTGGGTTTGGATTGGTATTTTACTTTTTCCATGGTCTATATCCACACTTACAATAGAAAACCATATGTTTACGAAAGGGTAGATTGAACTTACTTCATCTTGTTAATGTTTGGGTTTTCAATGGTCAATTTTGGGAATTTTCTGGTTAAGCATATACTTAGTGAGAGGGAGAGTCCTTAGGAAAGAGACATTCCTTAGATCTCAGTGTGGTTTTAGGATCTCAATTAGGTTGTTGTTTTGGAACATTAGTCCACACCGTGTTGATGTTGAGATTGGATTTGAATCCTAGTCATATGAGGGACTTTGCAATGGAAGAGATACCATCTAGATTCTTCATCATCTTAAGCTGTTGGGGACAGATGGCCAATGTAAACATGTAAACCTTCCAGTTAAGTATGCAATGGTGCTTACAAAGTGAGATGGGTGATTTGGTAGGGAGAAAAGGTGTTTTTCAATAGAAAGAGGTCAAAGCCAATTTTGTCCAGAGGAAATGAACGAGCTTCTTTTTCAATTGCATTGCAAAGCCACTTGCTCCTAAAACTTCGGTGGAGAAGGTTCTTGTGTTTTTGCAGACAATTGGGGCTAAGAGAAGCAGCTGTATTTTTTAATATACAATTTTCTGTGAGACTAGAATCACTTTGATAAAAGCCTAACATCCAATATCAGCTTTAAGCAACTAATACTTTGGTTTAGGAAGATGACAACCTAGAGTTGGAAGCGACAGTGAAGTTGTCTTAATATGTAAGCCAAATTATATGAGAAATCAATCAACAAGGGACCGGGATTGGGATTTTGGCCATGATGCACCTTCTTATTTCTAACATGGTAGTAAAGACATTTTTATGAGTCTAGATGCTAGGAACTCAACCAATGTGTGACTTAAGGGCAGATTTGCAAATGCAATCCATGCTTTTAGAGAGTATCATTTATTGGGACTGAATTGTAGCCTTTTGACGATGTTTTCGACACAAGTGTAGAGTGGATATCCTTTATGGTAAGATCAATTGTGCGAAACTTCAAATTAAGTATGCAATGGTGGGGAAACAGTAAGATGGGCCACCTCCCATCTATGAGAGGGGCTTTTCTACACGATCTCCTCTCTCACAAGAACTTTGGCATAGTTACTGATTGAATCATATGAATGTAAGGTGATGTAAAGTTTTGGCTATGTAAGTATGGTAATGATATGGTTGTACAGCAATTAAAAAAGTCATTTTTAAGAAGTCTATTTACTGTGCTTTAAAAAATATCTTGAGGACATAATACTACTTGTCTTTAGATAATTCAATACTGTTTGGTTCTTAAGTTTTATTGAGGCCTAATGTTGTTGCACTTCTTTTCATTCTTATTACTGCCAGAGAGGCGAGTAAAGAGATTATAGCAGGTTGTGAAGCCTCTAGTTATTTGAGTTATGCTTCTTGAGTGAAAGCATTTTCAAGTCGTCTATTTTAATGTGCTGAGGATAGTACTGCTTTTCTTTAAATAACTTAATACTGTTGGGCTCAAGTTTTATTGAGGTCTGATTCTGTCCCACTTCTTTTCATTCTGTTTGCCGCCAAAGAGGCCAGGAAAGAGATTTACAGTAGGTAGTGAAGCTTTAGTCATTTGCATGATGTCACTTGAGTACATTTTTATTCATGGATGCCTACTGCAGAGATAAAGCTAGTAGCAACCATTTGGTTTCTCACATTTTCAGGATATGTGGCTCTATCTTTCTGAGGAAGGTCGTTTCACTGACTTTGGAAATGAGAAGTCTCTGGTTTGGCATGAAACAAATATACCATATGCTGTATGGGGACCTGAGAGTGTTCGTCATCATCGTATTGTATACCAGCCTTCAGAGGTAATACTTCAGCTAGAATTGTTGACCACTTTGTCCTGTGATACTTTTTCCTGTCTCTAGGATGCTACGCCTTGTCTTTCTAAAACAGTATGGTGCAGGTGGTGAGTAGGAATGCAAGTGTTTTTGCTCACATATTCTTTGCACGTTCTGGGTATACTGCTGATCCAAATGATCCTGAATATGATTTGTTGTCTTTTGGCAGATCACATTGTAAGTGCAGGGTATATTCATTTTTCATGCTACAGATTATACTGACTACCAGATTTCTTCTCTTAATGTTCATCTTACTTCCTTGGTACAGCACTTTTGGTGTATCTTCCAAAACCGAAGGTTGACAAGCGAAAGAGTCTTCTGGGTGGTGTGAATGGGGATCAAGCACATCCAGAGGTTGTGGTATGATTTATTTACTTTTTGGTGGTTTTCTTAGCTATCCATTTTTGGTACATCTCTAAGCTATCTGTTTCAGGCAGCTTCATGCATTGTTTCTTCTCTGCATTTTCTCGAATTGTCAATATTCAGCAACAACGTTGCAGCCAATCTGTGAATAATCCGTCCCGTAAGTTTTAAAATAAGCAGACATCCTGAAAAAAGACAGTTTGATATTGTTTCTCTAGGAAATATCAGATAGTTCAACACAAGTTGAGGATGACGGCTCACCTGAGTATGTACCTTACTGGAAGCCAAATGTCACAATCAATTTGGTGGAAGACTTTACACGGTATGTTTTTCTGTCTTAAATGAGATCTTGTTAGCAAAGGTTTGATCTAATCCTCTAGTATTGAATCTGCTCATTTATGTTTTTGCAGCTATTCAAAAACTGCACTACCTCCTCACATTGCTGAGAGTATCCTTTGACAAGCCAAGAACTCTCTCTCTCTCTCTCTCTCTCTCTCTCTCTCTCTCTCTCTCTCTCTCTCTCTCTCTCCAGATCTGCACTACTTATGAAAGCATGTATGGTCCAGCTATGTAAAAATTGTAGTTAAGCCCTTGATTTGTACTCAGACTTGAAAATTGATGAGAAGACAGGGAACTATTTTCCCACGATCTACTTCAATGAATTTTGGTTATTGAGAGACAAACTTGTACTCGTAAATGAGAGTATTGATGAGCTAGAATTAAATCTGGAATTTGGTCCAATTGGCTTGAACAAGTGGCAACTTTTCCTCCACATAGACCAATCTTTCCAGATTCATCGCAATTATGGAAGTATGCTTGAAGGAGAAGCTGATGAGTTAAAGGTATAATGAGTTTTGTATTTGTCTTCAGGCTTTTCCTGTACTCTTGATGACTCTGTTACAGTTGAATGCTGTACGGATGCCTACATTTCTGTGTGATGTGTGCGTGCATTGTTGTATCACTGAGAGTGTGCATGTTTGTCACATGCACATTGTTGTATCTTTTAGTGTCACACTTCTTGATACATGAGTCTGCACATGTGCATGTGTGTTTTTGAAGATTTGGATGTTTTGCTTGCATGGAATTATGTAGAAGCTGCAGTTATGATATTGAATTAACATTTACAACTGGACAGAGGGTTTTTTTGGAGGGGAATCCTTACCTGCTTGCCATAACAATGTGTGTATCTTTGCTGCACACAATATTCGACTTTTTGGCTTTCAAAAATGGTATGTGTATGTCTTCTCTATATAAGAATGTTTAAGAGCTTTCAAGATGCATGGTGATTTAAATAGCTCTCTGAGATATTTTCATAGCAACTGGTAAGCTTTCACTTAATTTTTGCTTTCTATACACGTGCAGACATCCAGTTTTGGAATAAGAATAAATCAATGGAAGGCCTATCTGCCAAATCAGTGGTAGTCAGTTTCATCTGTCAGCTTATTGTCTTCCTGTATTTGTTGGATAATGAGACATCCTGGATGATAATTGCAAGTTCTGGAGTTGGATGCTGCATTGAGTTTTGGAAGATTGGCAAAGCAATGCATATTGAGGTATTTTCTCCCCCTTTGTTTATTTGATAATAGTAACTGAAGGTGGCCATTGACTCTGCAACTTTCGTGCTCTGTTTTCATCCAGGTGGATCGAAGCAGAAAGTTTCCGCTTCTTAGGTTTAGGGATCGAGACTCATATGCAGGCAACAAAACAAAGGAGTATGATGACATCGCAATGAAATATCTATCGTACTGTCTATTTTTCTTGGTTGTATGCTTCTCCATCTACTCTCTTATGTACGAGCGCCATAAGAGCTGGTATTCATGGATATTGTCCTCGTGCACAAGTTGTGTTTACACTTTTGGTGCGCTCTAGAACCTTTTCATTATATCTGTTCTTTTGGTGCAAGTTTTGAAAATTTTGACATCTCACACATCTGACATACATTTGCTAAATCGGAATGGCAGGATTTATTATGATGTGTCCACAACTGTTCATCAACTACAAGTTGAAGTCTGTTGCCCATCTACCATGGAGACAAATGACTTACAAGTTCCTGAACACAATCATTGATGATCTGTTTGCATTTGTGATCAAGATGCCAATACTTCATCGATTATCTGTGTTTCGTGATGGTATGATCTGTTTTGCATGTATATGATTTTTTTTGATGTTGTTTTAAAGAGAGGCCTGAAAAGTTAATCGTTAGTACCTTTAATGTTGTCATGCCTTAAGGCTCTCAACATATCAAGGTAAGTGCATTTTCTTGGTGAAGCCTTGGTT
Source organism: Lygodium microphyllum (assembly GCF_053477565.2). Taxonomy (NCBI): domain Eukaryota; kingdom Viridiplantae; phylum Streptophyta; class Polypodiopsida; order Schizaeales; family Lygodiaceae; genus Lygodium; species Lygodium microphyllum. Next base: position 77,898,705 of record NC_141162.1, read on the forward strand.
CAAATCTTTCAACAAGATGTCATGAGACTAACCTAACCTAACTACTTTGCTTAGTATAGAAGCATGGACTCTAGAGTATACTCTAGCCATGCATGAATGAATGTTTGCATTGAGAGTGTGGTGTACACAGACACATGCATGTGGGCTTTTTCTTATGCATATTCTGATATTTTCCTTTGTATTTGTCAGATGTGATTTTCTTGATTTACTTGTATCAACGTTGGATCTATCCTGTTGACAAGAGCCGAGTCAATGAATTCGGTTTTGGAGGCACTGAATGTGATGATGATAGGAATGGAGAAGTGATTGCAGCAGAAGGCCAAAACGAAGTAGCAAGGATAGCAGATGATGACAGGTCTCCTGAGAGCTCAAAAGAGAGCAAGAAAACCAACTAGTGTGTAAATGGGTGTTCACCCTCAACATTGTAGAAAAACACTCAATCGTGAGTGTAATTCCATTGCAATCAATATTAATGATTATCAAATCATTCTATGGGTTTCTAGCATGTCTCATTCGAAATTTACACGGACCAGTTCAAATGAGTGAGGATAAGAAACACAGTGCCTTGTGATTGAAGGGGCAACCTCTGTTTACGCTGTTGCGAGCAAGTATCTAGGATGTCAGTCAGGTGAATTAAACTAGCTCATGATGTTAATGTTGTTTCAAAAGTGTGTCATGGGCAGTACACATTGAGTACTTTGTCATCTTAGAAGTGGCAGAACACAGCATTATGTGTTCAATGTGGGCTGTTGTACTCTGGGTTGTGTTGACAGTGTTTTCCATGTGGAGTCACTACCGCATGATTATCTCCTGCATTAAGTTTCCTCTTGTTTAAATATGAACAATGTATCTGTCTTCAACTTGGGGTGGAGATAAGGCCACACGAAGGTCTGTGATTCTCTTGGAGGTTATCTGTAGTTTCCTTTTCTACTAGCTCATCTGCTATCTTGGTAATGGCAAGGCAGATGGCAGGGCCTGTATTATCTGTGGTTACTTGTGCCTTAAAAAAGTGTTTTTCTCAAGAACAGTTGTATCTGTATTTGATGTGTATGTTGTCCAGTATCCTTGTCTCAGCCAAGAGATGATTTTTCCTACAGCAAAGTGCTGCATTGTAGAAGCAGCAGTGGCTTAAGGGAAGAGGACGGGTCAGCATGGGAAAAATTTGGAGGGAAGCTGGATTCACAATGAAGAGGGGAGGGCTTGAAAATGGGGAGTCACATTCCACCGCCACCTGACGTGACTCATTTGAATGGGTATTTAGGTTGAGACTCTGATTCCAATATTCTCACTATGAGTTTGATGAGTGCCATAGGAAATCCGATGGAGTTCTCAACCATCCTTGCTTGAGAGGCACCAAACAATTGATTACTCCAAAGGAAGGATGTCTGTATTTAGACAGAAGACAGAACCCTATCTCCATCACCTCAATAACCACTAGGAAGAATGTCAGAATTTGACCTCCCATCATGTCCACCACCATCACCACCACCATTTTCATTTTACCAGCGGTGTCAGCGGACACAATTCCCTTGTTTAAGCTGAACTCTTGTCACTTGGCATCACAGGCCCTTAGGTAGCTGCAGCAACAGCAGACAGCTCTCTTGTTTAGCCTTACATTGCTTGAGTACGTTCCTAAGGGAATCAGCTCTAGGAGTTACCACTAACATAGGGGAATTGCTGGTGGGATATGGATACATCGCTCTACATCAAAATTGTGTTGTACAAGTATCTTTGGCATGGCCAGCTCAGTTTAACATGCAATTGCATAACCCCTTTCTCTCTCGTTTGGCCTTACCAGTGCTTGAGTCCCTAAGGGCGTCAGCTCTAGGAGTTAGTACTAACATAGGGCAATCGCTGGTGGGATATGCATACATTGCTCTACATCAAAATTGTGTTGTACAAGTATCTTTAGCATGGCCAGCTCAGTTTAACATGCATTTGCATAACTCCTTTCTCCTTTCTACTATATGGACGTGCTTATATTGCCTCATTCTTACTTGCTGGAAGTTATAGTGAGCCTTTTGGGGCATTTAACATCTTGACTGAGTTTCAATTTGACTTCTTGGATGTATTAGACCTAAATGTATCTGTTATTTTGCCATCATTATAATGGTTGCATGGTGAAATAAATTGTTGTTACGATTTCTTACATTAGAACCAGAGCATGGAGAAGGAGATGTGTATTTATCATTGTTATGTCAGTCATTGTTAGAGAGGCCAAATACCCCATCACTTTATCACAGATGCTTATTCAGCTACAGCAACAAACAATTCCCTTGTTTGGCATTGGCACTGCTTTTAAAGTACATGCCCAGGGCAGTGAGCTGTAGGGGATACTGGTATATGGAGAAAGTGCTATTGTGATATGCATACATGACTATACATGATGGAGGCATTCTCTGAGTACGTTGGGTGTGACATGTTCATTTTTAACATACACTTACAGATCTACAAAAAGATGGTAGTTAGATGGGGGTTCATGGACCTGTGCATTCACATATGTTATGGTATTCTAAGCAAGAAGAATATCTAGTATCTAACAAGTTTTTCTCAGAAATCCATCAAGGTGGGTAAAGTAGCATTTATGCTTCTGATTACTTACAATACTCTTTTTAGTTTGTGTGGAGAATTTTGTGTTAAGCCTTTGGGGCATTTAACGTTTTAGTTGAGCTTTTATTGTACTTACTCTATGTATCACAACCAATGATACATACCAAATTTTGTTGTTTATCACCCATGTTCATGATGGTTACATGGTGAAACTAATTATTGTTATTATCACGATGTGCAACATTTGAACAAGTGCTTGGAAAAGGAAACTGATGTTTGTCATTGCCACGTTAGTCATTATGGTGAGTGCATATGGAATGCCAAATAGGGGCCAAGTAAACTTGAATCAAATAAGATGGCCAGACAAAATAGGTTGTAGGTATACTTAAAAGGCTGCAATGTATGTGGTCCAAGCATTGTAGATGTGTCACCATTAGATAGCCTAGGTTGGTGCATGAGTATGTCTTGATATTTGTGAAGAAACTAAACATGCATTTATGTAAGAAAGAGATGCCAAGTATATTAATGCCAGATAGAGATGCTTGCTAGCCAAGTGAAGACTTTGAATCATGAACGCTCTACCTTGATATGCATCTCAAACGTTCCACCACCATTAGTAGTTGCATAGGTCGTGTGCCATAGTTCGAGTCGTAACTTCATTCACAAGGCTTGTGACTTATGCTTTTTGTACTCACCACCCTTTTTGGATGCCTCCTTAAAAATCCCTGGTCACCATGTGGAAAATCTTAATGTGTGTTTTTTAATGTTGTGATGTAAATTATTTGGTTTTTGATATGAAAACACAATTGCTAGATGCATTTAGAGCCATATAAATACTCATTTTTCACGGTTTGGACTTCGAATTGATCATTCAACGAACTACAAATCTCTTCATGTGATATTTATGCCGGCCTCAACATTTCAAATCATAGGGGTCCAAAAGGTTGTGCACAATGTTCTTGTCCAAATATCAAGTATGTGCTACATTAGTTGGATGAAACCTCACATTTAGGACCACCATTGGCTTGGATAAGAAAGATAGAGTCTCCCACTTTGACAATCTTGAATTGGTTGGTCACATAAAGGATGGATGTCTCATGCACTTTGACATTGGAACTTAATGTCTTGCATATTGCCTAAAGGGCATGGTTGATGTTGTAATCCATAAATATTAATCATTTTGCTGTTGAAAATGTGCCTTGATCAACCCCTCTCATGTATGCACCACTTTCTTCTTTGGGGTTAGAGTTTCATCTTTACCATATCTAGATGTACCTTTGCTATCTCCATCATTCTTAACTAGTATGCATCACTTCTTGGGTAGGGCTTAGGGTTTCACATGTAACATAGATGTATGTCTGTTATCCTCATCGAATAAAGTTTATTAGGGGTTCCCTTTTGTCTTTAGGTCTCAAGTCTTCATAAGAAATCAAACACCCCATACTGCCATTCCTTGATTTTCTTTTTTTTGTCATCTAAAGCTCCTTGCCTCCCTTCATGATTTTTGGCTTCTCAAACCGCACAAGTTCTAACCAATGTTTCATGCACAATATATGAAACTTGTTTTAATGTTGTAGGGTTCATTGTTGCAACTCACTATAGAAGGGTTTCCATGATTAGGTCATCAAATATATCTTTTCCAAGCAAGTAATCTTGTCTCTTTGCACTCTTTAAATACTAGATTAGCCATATTGAATAGACATGAAACCTAGGGCAATATCTTGTTTTTGAAGCCTCCCTTACTAGCCAAGACCCATGCATGCTTTTCCATTAGTTTCTTTTCCTTGGCATTTGTGTAACATATACTTCGCTTTGTCTACTTGCTTAAACAAAGGGAAAAATGTTTGTCTAGAAAGCCACATGCTTATTGACAACCCTAAACCAGGTCAGTGAGTTCTTGTTCTTCTTTTGCACCTCTATATGTCTCATAATCTATTGTTCCCGCATTGTGCTTTGTTGACTTCTCATAATCTCTATAGGCATTGAGTTTCCTGTATGTGAGTTCCTCACCAACAAAACCCTATGTGCATGGATGCGATCTCATTTTCATTCACTTTTGCTCTATGCCACCACTTTCTTATTAGGGACCCTTACACTACTGAATTCTCCCTTGCTACATAAGCCTCTATAGTTTGCATATGGCTAAGTGCTTTTTTGTGTGTCCTCTTCCATAGATTTCTTTATGTTGGCATTATTTTCTCCTAATTGAACAAAAAAGGCTTTCTCTTGCATCCATGATGTTGCTAGCTTTTAGCTCCATGAGGCCATGGAAACTAGTTTATAGATATTCACATTCTTTCAACATTGAATTCAACAACTCCCAAAACAACACATGATTGGTGAGTGTCCTATTCCAAGTTCTTGGAGATGGTTGTAGTCATGAGTTCTTGCACATTGTAAGAACTCATGATAATTATCATGATATCATAAATCTACATCTTGTAGATATGCAATCAAACCACCTTTCTTAGGAGACCATTATAATGCATTGTTTTTCAATTTTGACATTTGGAGAATACACCCAATTCATTCTATGATTGAAACATGATAGCTTGACTTGGTGATACATCGAACATGATTTTGAGGTGGGCTTGGTTGATAAGTGTCCGTTGTACTTTAAATCCTTGCCATCAATCTATACACCCGATTCATTCTATGATTGAAACATGATAACTTGACTTGGTGATACATCAAACATGTTTTTGAGGTGGACTTGGTCAATAAGTCTCTATCATACTTCAAATCCATGTCATCAATCCTAATTACCTTGCGATAAGTAGGGGGAAGCTAAGAGACAACATTAGCATGCATTTTTGAAGAACCTTTCTCACCTGTACTTGTCTTTGACTGTTGTGAGTCTAGCATGAAGACATTGAAGGTGACACTTTCCAAGATCCATGGTATTGCAATCCATGCCATGGTGTAGTTCTTAAAGCATTCAAGATCTAAAAAATCTTCAAAAGTACTATTAAGGTCTTGTTCCTAATCTCTCTTCTTTGAGGTGATATATCCACATTAGAATTTGGAGTAACTTATCTCAAGACAAGTAAGCCATCACAATTGGTAATTTTTGATATGAATCACTCACTAATGAATTTATTTCTAGCCACTTCTTCATGAAAAAGTGAATAATTAGCCAAGAGGAGTCCAATATACATAACATTCATCACCCTCAATATCATGTTCCATCTATATCCAAGTTAGCCGAGAGGAGTCCAATATACATAACATTCATCACCCTCAATATCATATTCCATCTACATCCAAGTTAGCATGATCTCAACGAACTTCCTTATTTTTGTGATAGTATTGAGCGTAGTGAAATTCCTTGTCTACGAGAGCATACTTTGGAGGAAGTTCCCATAAACAATGAGCTTTCCACCACAAAATGCTATCTTTTACTCAAACTTGGTTGATAAATGCAAATTGTACGTAGACAAATGATAAAGAAACAATCGTTGAGACAAATGCTTAAGGGACAAGGAGAAAGAAGAGTAACCATAATTCCTAATCTAGCCACTATTCTTGTTGTGAGTGCTCAATTGTAGCTCTTCCTTGCTCCTCCTATGCTTTGTTTGACCACTGTGCTCATCATGCCCTAGAACTAGACTTCTTTCTTGCATACCCTCAATGATCAACATTAACGGTAGTGAATGGAGCAGCATAAGGTTGGTAAGCATACATTTAAAGCATATGTAAACACTTTAAGATAGAAACATCACTTGTCATCAACATAAACATTGTTAAGCATAGGTAAACGATGGATATATGGCCTACAGTCTAGGGGGTAAGGCAAAAATCTCATTACCTAGAAGCATAGATAAGATAATATAGTAGAGTATGTAGGCATACTAAATATAAGTTTATGAGAAGATGATATGAGCCATAATCCTCGAATAAGGCCATAAGGCATTGTTCAAATATAAGTGTATAAGACTATGTCATAATCATTGAATGAGGCCATAAGTAATCAAGCAATACCATGAGGAATTAGGGATGAAGGCATAAGGACTTTGGCTAAAGTCATAGGGCAAAACCACAAGGCACACACATCATAATGCCATAAGGCCATGAACCATAGTAATAAAGCTTGAGGCATATGCTATGATGAACCACAAGGCCAAAAGGCATGAAGCATTTTAAGAAGGCTTGAAGCATACGTTCTCATGAGTATCATAATGAACAAGAGACATGAGGCACAATAAAACATAATAATGAACCATAAATGGTAAGATCTAACAAACCCTCAACAAACCATACTAACTAGAGGCCATATGACATAGTTGAGTGAATGAGTGTTTTATAAGTTAATGAAATGTTGGCTACATGGTTTAATTACTTTTTGTGTCTTCCTCACGTCTATGTTACTCTTCCATCTAGAATAATATTGACCACTTTAGCACCTCGTAGAAAAAGAGTAAGTGCTAATGAGTAACTTGGATATCAAATATACATACTTTTTTTGCGTGTTGCTACTATGAAGGATCATGAGTTGCATACCTTTTTTGGGTGTTGTTTCCAGTATCGTCAAAAAGATGGTGAGTGATGAGGAAACCTCAAGAATACTTGCATAGACAGAGTCCTCATACTTGTAGACTGACATAGGGGAGCAACTAGTTAATTATCCCATAGTGGAGTACACACCCTCATTCACAATTAAAGGCAGTTAAGGCAACTAGTGCATTTGAAGCTAGTGGGGGCCATTCTACCATATAACAAACTCCTGCACCTTAAAGAGAGGGTGAAACACAACTCACTGATGTTAAAAATAGTTTAGACCTAGGGGATACTGATATGGATGCCAACTTGGAAAGGACTTGGATATGGAGATTTTGTATGACGTGGTTGATACATTCATTTTCTTGATAGGCACAATACAGGATCATACCAATCATTCTTGATTTCTCTCCTACAATCAAGATTTGAAGATGCTCTTGAGGTTACAAATATGGTCTTGTAGGAAACAACCTTATTTGGACAATATAGAATGAGAAGACTAACAATGAACTATGTGGGGTTGAATGGGAGGACTTAGAGGACAAAAACTCTTGATTGGAATGTTTAATAATTCTTTGCATGGTTTCTCATATGTGAGTTGTCTGTAAGTTTCTAAAGGTGGGAAAAGAAAAAGGGCACGCAGGGGGGGAGGGGAGGGAGTTGTGAATGTAGTTCAATTGCAAAATCAGTAAGTGCTACAACTAGTTACTTCTGATTAGAATTATGTGATTCATGTCATGTGGTGTTCAATACTTGTTGCATAGTTAAGTTCAATGCTAGTTTGAATGCCATGTGACACTCACTTTGCCAACATGAGGGTTTCCACTTTCAAAAGTTTGGGATGGTAGAAAAAATTCATAATTTGAGCTATCTAAGGATCCATGAAAGTGGGATAAGAATGAAATGGTTATTCAAAAAATGTCATTGCTACTATTCAAGCACACTTGTATTGAAGGCTATTGGTTGCAATGTATCATAATTTTAAGTATTAGTGTTATACCATAATTCTTATGCTAATGTTTGCTTTCTTTACTTGCAATCATAGTTTGTAGATTGCCTAGAAGGGACCATTCTAAACCTAGGTAGAGCCAAAATAAGTGATGCAAAGTAGTGGTTCAAGTATGACAAGGCAATAAAAGAAGTGGAAATTCCATCCATGACTTTGTGCACAAAAGGTTGGTGATCACAAACCTCATAGATGACAAAGGGTTATTTCATCTATTGTTCAGTTGGTCAGATATTACTTTGGTGGCTTTAAAGCAAAGTGAATATTTATATCTTAGCAACCTCCAAGCTAAGTCTTACTGGTTACATTCTCAAGAAGCCACGAGCATATGTTGTCTCTTAGTCACACTAAAGGTTGGTGATCATAGATGTTTCAAATGGGAAAGGGTCCTTTTATATTTTCTTTAGTTACAAATGGTAAAAGGTTGCTATTGTGGCTTTAAAGGAAAGAGAAGATTCACATATTATGACCTCCAAGCTAAGTCTTAATGGTTACATTCTCAAGAAGCCACAAGCATATGTTGACTTTTAGTATAAACGCCTTAGAGAGTGAAAAATTAGCCCTTGATTTTGGCAATTAAAGTAGTGCTCAAAGTTTTATTGGGAGACAAAAGAAAATGCTCCAATGCACCCCTAATACACACTTGTATTTATATGTAGCATGTAGGAAGAATGACATTTCACATGTGTTAATGAAAAGAAAGGCATGGTACCCTCTTGAGTTGAATCAATCAATTGTCGACAAGATGGTGTTGCACGTGTTGATATATTGGGAGCACATGCAAGCATTTGTAGAGTCATTGTTGTTGAAAGGTGTGAAGGATCGAAGCTTGCACTTGGAGAGCTATGGCAGGAGAGCAAGAGCAAGAAAGAGAGAGACAAGAAATGAGAACTCCAACAGTCACAATGTAGTGACCGGGCCTTCCTTTATTCAAACTTTCACTAAAAGAATAAAGAATAAAGTGACGGTGACGGGCACAATGTTATGGATTCCCCTTGGACCCAGTCACGTGTATCGCGCCACGAACCATCTCAACATGTCATCCCCACCCCAACACGGCATAGCATAACACAGTCCCCCTCAACATGACACGAAACCCTGACACGGCACATCACCTCAACACGACATGGCTCCTCAACACAGCTTGGCACCTCAACACAACACAATGTCGCGACATGGCATGGCACCCCAACATGACATGACACGATAACGTGATACGGCATGGTTCCGGCGTAGTTCAACAGTCCACCATCTTATATCCCCCCAACAGGCAGGGAAACCTTCATATCACTTGATATTGACGCACCCCTCAAACCCTTTACGGTAGCACAACACCCACTCACCTCTCACCCCACAAAAAGTCTACCCAATCCCCCTCACTCTCACTGAATGCACTCACCATCCCCACTCACCTATTTCGGGTGGAAGCCTCGAGCCACCTGACCATGCCCAGGCGACATGCACTACGGCCCCATGCATCGATGCGCCCTAGAGAGCCAGGACTTGAGTCGAATGCTCGTCACCATCACCGTCACTTTATTCTTTATTCTTTTAGTGAAAGTTTGAATAAAGAAAGGCCCGGTCACCACATTGTGACTGTTGGAGTTCCCATTTCTTGTTTCTCTCTTTCTTGCGCTTGCTCTCTTGCCATAGCTCTCCAAGTGCAAGCTTCGATCCTTCTCACCTTTCAATCAGTATCAGAGCTTGGATTCATGACTATTCGAGCTTGGTTTGTGACTCCTTTAGTTTCCTATTGAATCCCTACACTCATTGGGTCTCCTTCGCAGCAGCCATAGCAGACTCTCTCGAGCTCCCATCACTCCCCGACTTCTCGAGCGCCTTCCCGGCTCCTTTGGCATCATCAAGGCATTGCATCAGAGGAATTTATTCATTTGCTTTAGGGTTTCATTGAATTCACAGGTACAAAAAGGTTTGGAAGAGCAGGGGTAGCCATAGCTCCCACCATTGGAGCTTGTTTACACCACATCTTGATTGGAGCCTTTGTAGGCTATCTTGGGCTTGCACTAGGCCTTCATTGGCTCATGATTGAGCCCCCTTTGGCCTTGGATAGCCTGAGCAGCAGTAGCAAAAACCTCCAGCCTGGCAGCATGATTTGCGCGAGTTCATGGCAGCCCCTGAACAACTCGTCTTTCACTTGTTGATGATCATGATTGTTTTCTTAAGCACTCTGGCATTATTGGTAATGAACTTTGGCATGTTTTGAGCCTTGAAGAGGCATTGGGCATTGAGATTGAGCTCCACATTGACTGTATGTAGAGTAGCAAACGTGGTTATGTCTGCAATTGAAGCTTATTGAAGCATTGGAGCTCTCTCTTATACCAATTCATGCCCGTATGCCTATGCAATGCTTGCCCAATGTTAGTGGATGTATGCCTAATGGATGGCACTCATTTGTTGTGCTGATTTGAGCCTACTATTTGCTCAATTTTGGACAGTGAATCACTGGTGTACACAGGCGGACTGAAGCTCATTTTCTTATGTTTATTGCAAAGCGAAGGAATCGAAAAATGAGGCTTCAAGAGAAAAAGCGCAAGGTGAAAATGAGGCTTCAAGAGGAAAAGCACAAGGTGGAAAAAATAAAAATGCGCCCTACAAGAGAGTGGGGTCGGAAGAAATCTAAAAGCATGGGAACAACCACCAGGATTAAAGACATAACCATGGAAGCCGCAAGAAGCCAAAAGCAAGAAGGTGCACCTTTAAATATAAAGGCGCTACCAAAACCTTTGTAAAAGAGCACTGGGCTCTCACCCTTGCAAATTGTAAAGGTAGATGGGCGATAGGAAGGAAGCTAGGAAGGTAGGAGAATAATGGAAAAAAGAGCCTAGGCCATGGCCAGTAAAAAGGGGATGATTGCCCCTGCCATGTAAAAAGAGGATGACCGTCCAAGGGAAAGAGGGTTTTGTATATTAAATTCAAAAAGTGAATGAGAGCTCATTCTTTGGTGTGTGGAAAAGTGGACTCTTCTTCTTCTCTTTTTCTCTTCTCTTCTCTTGTCTTGCGTGTGGCTATGGAGGATGGAACTTGAAGGAAGAGGCTTGAGGATGCTTGAGCATGCACACGAATCGTGGAGCTGTCGGAGTGCTTGAGAGACGAAGCAACTCAATTGGGCATTACGATAAGCTCACTACACTTGTAGAAGGGGATAGCGCGTCGGCTATGTGAGAGATAGCAATTAGTGCTCGCTTGAAACGCTTGAACAATAAGTGGTTCGTGGGTTTGGCGCTTGAGTGTGAGCTCGCCTCTACATTTTGGTTCTACTGCCGTGACAATGGATTCAAGATTGAGCGCTTGCACACTTCAAATCGAGCATCGAAGTAAGGGCTTCATCCTTGAACCAGAGATTGAGATAGATATGAGGTTTTGGGTCTTTAATCCATGCTACAAGTAATTATTTTTGGTTTTTGATGGTTATTTGGGTAGGAGAAATCAGTTCAGTACTTTGCTTTCAATTCTTGTTGCATTTAGAGTAGGTTAAGGTTAAGAGATCAGTTGGAAAAGCGTAGGGTTTGCTGGTGTAAAACAAGCCAAGCAGGGCACATATCTAGGAAAAATGGGAAGGAGTGCCGAAGGGGATTGAGGTCGACAAGTAAGGGGGCAGGACTGGCAAGAACCTTGCAAAGGAGGGGTTTAATAGCCAGGAGATCAAGGGGGAGCTCATTTGAAACCCTGGTTGAGAGGGAGAGAGAGGGAGAGAGAGGGAGAGAGAGGGAGAGAGAGGGAGAGAGAGGGAGAGAGAGGGAGAGAGAGGGAGAGAGAGAGAGAGAGAGAGAGAGAGAGAGAGAGAGAGAGAGAGAGAGAGAGAGAGAGAGAGAGAGAGAGAGAGAGAGAGAGAGAGAGAGAGAGAGAGAGAGAGAGAGAGAGAGAGAGAGAGAGAGAGAGAGAGAGAGAGAGAGAGCTCCATTGCGTGGATCTGCTTTAATCAAGTCACCCGATGAGTTTGTTGCCCACTCCAGGTATACCCACACTTTCTCCTTCATGCATAGGTAGGATCTGGAGGTGCTGAGCTTGTGGGAAGCCCACAATCACTTGATGTGACAAATTTTTCATTGCTTCAGGAAAAAGCGTCGCGTTCGGCCCGTCCAGTGACTATAGGCCGAGTCCTAGAATCAACCCTCGGCCTTCTTGTATTTGGCCATTCGGCCCATTTGACTTGGATGGCTACCACTCGGCCTTGTCTGAATCATCCACTCGTACCATTGACCCGCCATTCAAATTTGGCCCATGCGCATTCTGACATTAGGAACTCGGCCTTCGACCGCTCGGCCCGTCTGAATCAATCACTCGGCCCCTGCAATTTGGACATGTTGGGCTTAAAATGTTTGAAACTTAGACGAGACCACCTAGACATTGGCTGTACAAACATCCGAGGACCATACAGACGCTTGAGATGCCTATTTGGCACAAGGAACAAAGGAATCAGCGAGACGCAGGCATAAAGGTGAGACTAGTTGACCATCTAGCGATCCAGCCAGGCAGTAACATTAAGCGGAGTTGTAGAGCACTAACGAATCACGACTGAGCGGAGGGAATAGCAGAGAACCTTATAAACCAACGGGGACGGCCAGAAACTAAGAGCGTACAAGCCTATCAGGCTAAACCCATGACAAGAGTGCTGGAGTTGTCTAAACACTTATTTTCTCACTCACTCTAATTTCCAGCCCTTAGAACACACTTGGGAAGAGCTAAAATCCTGATTTCGCATAGTGCACAAAAAAGAACACACATGTACACACGCATAGAGTGAGGGTAAGTTGAGGACTAGTTGCAATTAACAAGGAATTCACCCAGACTTAATAATTTGAAAGAACCCACTAATAAGAGAAGACCCAAGGACATAGAAGGGTGATTGAATCCCCAAAGGTAGGGCCAAGTGAAGAACATAGCTAAAAGGCCAGACACAACGAAGATAGACGCTATCGTGGAGGTGGATCTACCCGGACTTATCAACTTGATTGACAACTTGGCAGAGAACAGGAAGCTTTGGACATGGAAAAGGGCAGCTCAGACCGTAGAAGCAATGAAGAAATGGACCTAGGCGATTTTCTTGAGGCCATCCAACAGTTAGTGCACAAATACGATTCTCAAACCCAGCTAGAACACCGAGATAGACTTGTAGGCGATTTTCTTGAGGCCATCCAACAGTTAGTGCACAAATACGATGCTCAAACCCAACTAGAACACTAAGGTAGACTTGTAGAGGACATCATAGCAGATATTGAGGAGGAGAGGAAGCTAGCACGCAAGGCTCTCCAAGATCTAGCCACATACAACCAGGATCGACAAACTAGGAGCTTGCGGAAGAGCATGGAAATGTGAGAGATCCAGAGAGTTCTAGCCCTACCAGGCAAAAATCGATCGGAGAGCGAGAGAGTGCTAGAGGGAGACCTCACATTGAGTGAGATTTTGAGACGAAGTGACTACTAGATAACACGACAATAGAGCAAAGCGCAGCAACATTAGCAACATCACTGCTAGAAAGGTTAGGGGTTAACCACAACTCTAAGAGCCAATCAAAAATTCATGCGGTGGCGAAGCAACTAGAAAAATACCAAGCAAACAACGACCCGTATAGCTTTTGTGGAACAATTCAAGAAGGTCTGCAAGGCCAACGGCCTTATTGATCCTACTCAACACTCCCAAACTTTTGGACTATGCTTAGGTGACAAGGACCGGACTTGGTACATGAGTTTGGATGCTACAGAGTGTGTGCCAATTTCAATAGCTTGAAAAATCTCTTCATTAATATATTTTTCGAACTTGGGTACTCCAATAACTTGCTAGTGCGACTCATGAACGTCAAGAAGAGAGAGGATATTCGAGATTATGTGACCCATGCAAGGAGCCTCTTCAAGAGAATCCCAATGGGTAAGAGATCAACTGAAAGAGTGGTATCCATGGTATTTATCAGTGGAATACAAATTGAAGAGCTCAACAAAGCCTTGGCTGGCAACTTGAGCTTGCAGCGAGACTCACTAGCAAGGGTCTTTAAGGAAGCTATTAGAGTGGATGATCAGCTCAAGGAAAGAAGCTCTAGAGGCTCGAATTGAGAATAGCCCAGTCCCAGGAGTTTCGAGAGGGCCTCAACGCCAAGTGAGAGAGCGAACCCAATCGCGCAAAACAAAGGGAAGGGCATTGATTCGGGACAAGAGCTAGCAAAGATTAGGATGGACATAACCAAACTATAGGAGATGATGAGATGACCAATGCGCCCACATGTCCAATGCATACATTGTGGTGGAAACCACTTGGCAAGCTAGTGCTAGGACCCTAGGTCATGACCTTGCGCTAATTGTGGTAGGTTCAACCTTGACGCCATGCATTGTAGACTACATCAGAGACTACCATACCTGTAGCCTTACGATCAACCCTACCTTGGGAACAGGCCACCAAACTTCTTTGGAAGGGGAGCCCCATTGGCTCTCTCGGCACCTAATGATGCTAAGCCTCCCATCCCTGGGATGGAAATAAATCCTATAGGTATCCTTAGACCACATGGACCCTACGTGACCCACCCATCGAGTGATACTCTAGCCCACTATGTGGACGAGCCCAGCGGCGATGAGCTTTATGTAAACCCATACGTGTTGTACGATGAGGAAAGGCAGCGGTGTCCTTATGGACTACCGACCAGTACCTATGATGGCATTAGGTAGGGGGAGAGGCAGAGACCTAGGAGCACAAACCCAAGAGCCAATCATGTGTTGGACTTGTGGTCATCCAAGACACATTTCTTTGTGCTGCATCAAGAGGGAGCAAGCAAATAGAGATAAGGTTGACTTGAGATGCACTAAGTGTGGAATCACTCATCTCTTTGCTGATTGCCCTAGGCAGAGGCCATCCTCTAGTTCAGGAAATAAGCCATATGTTCCATTGGGGTTGTTTGGTGTCAAGACAGTCGATGGGGAGGCCATGGCTATCCTGTTGCATGTCATGACCCGCGTGCAGAGACGAAGTGGGCCGGCATATCATTGCGAGGGCCTAGCAACCTTAGTTGGAAAGAAGAGTTGGAGACGAAGGAAGAAAATATGAAACACCAAGGTCACCCTCAAAAAAGTGCCACAACACTGCCAATTGGAAGGAAAGTCATTGAGGCAGAGGAAGAAACGTCGACCCCATGGACGACTGAAAAGAAAAGTGATAAGGTCGGGGAGTGCCCACCAACCCGAAGCACCAACTTGAAGCCATCAAAGGTGATAGAGTGGGTGAAGGAGGCCCAGGAGCACCTAAAGGACACTGAGCTCATACTAGAAGATGAGATCGATGATCTCTCAAACATAAGCATACCAATCTCTCTCCCACAACCAAGATCAAGGGAGGTGATGATGGCACCACAAGTTGGGCTACCTAGAAAAAGTCTAAGTGCTCTGGGCAAGCAAACCAGTCAAGGCCATTGGCCAAGAATTGGAGACTTAGGAGAAAGGCAAGTGACTAGCAACCTCCTCAATACACTAGTGACCACCCCTGTAACTCTAAGCTTAGGCGACTTGCTTAGGCAGCATCCAACGCTATGACTAGAGCTAAAACAGTGGGTTGAAGAACCAAATCAGCCAATTACCACAGACTTGCTTGAGCACGATGTAGGAACTCAAATACTGAGTTTGACGCTGCACTCCATATCTAGATCCTTGCATGTTAATGCCTTTTGGGAAGGCATGAAAATGCATGCAGTCCTGCCAGTCTTAGCACTAGGGGACGTCACTAGAAAGGGGATCGGGAATGCGGGGGCAGGTGAGTGAGTGTGCTAAGCCATGCGGTACTCCAAACTTGGGGTAACCCGCTGGTCAATAATGCTAGGTTCAATGTCACACTCGCTAACGGAATGAAGGTGAAACTGTTCGGAGTGTTGAAAAATTGGCCAGTGAAGATTGCGAGAATCTAATTCTTTGTTGACTTCATAGTCATGAAGGGAGTGGATTACGACATCCTGCTAAGCGACCCTGGATGTGTGACGCGAGAGTCATATGGAGGACTAGGGAAACGGTCTTATCTTCATGGGCAATCAAATAGAGGCCGTAAGAAAGGAGATGGACACATGGAAGACTATGCTTGTCAACTTGGATGCCATCTCCACCATATTGAAGGGTGACGAATAGACTAGGGGATCCTATGGGGCCCTTACCAAGTATATCCCGTGCCCTAAGGACGAGCGAGATTGGATGCATGTTCTTGCTACCATTGATCTATTGTTCTCAGATGCTGAGGAGTACGAACAAGCCATCAAGGCAACCGGTAAACCCAAGGACACACCCTTAGTGCTAATCTACATGATGACAGGAAGCCTACATGGAAGAACCAACCCTCTTGCCTTCCAAGTCCTGAATAATAGATGAGAGCTCCTGGAGGTCCTGGGGTACTTGATCGACAAGCTGGTTGGAAATCCAGCAACAAATCTTAAGCCACTCTGAGATCTCTTAGACGAGCCTGAATGGCGATGGTCCAAAGTGCACGATTTAAACTTGAGATACAATCGGGCCTTAATCCTTGACCAATAAGAAGAGATATGTGAGAACCTGGAGAATGATGAGCAACAGTATGAAGATAGCTCTAATGACAAATATGAGGACTGCTGTTCCTTCAGTGATGAGAGCAAAAGGGAAATCGATACCCTAGAATACGACACTGGGGGATGTATGATTGAACAGATATGAGTAGACCCTAGACCACACAAGGAGAGTGCCCTTAGAGTAGCAAAAGAATTCTGACACAAGGACTGCGATCGAACTTGGTTGGAGCACACATGTGCAATCGACTATGAGCAGGTAGGCCTAGCCCGCCAAGTGAAGCACCACTACTACGAAAATACTCACCTTTTGAGCTATGACCACCAGGAGAGAGCCCCTCTTCTAGCGAAGATGGAGAGTTTGATTTTGAATCAAAAGTTAGCTCAGATAGTGATCCTGAAATACCTTGACCCCCCAAGGCTAGACGCACCAAGGGGGATCTACAAGTCCACCTAAGATACCAACGGTTCAGGGAGGAACAACGGAAGCTACCTAAAGAAACACAAACATAAGAACATCAAAAACCACAAGACTTGCCAAAACGATTCACAAAGTTCAAAAAGGGAGATAGGGTGGTGATCTTGCTAGGAGCTAAATGATAGGGTCAAGTAATCGAACCAATTGAGGGACCCACCAAGGTCAAGGAGGTCAATTTAGCCAAGGAAGGGGAGACCCCATGACTTGTCTTTATAGCCAATGACTTGACCAAGAAAGAGGAAGTATGCCTCATTACTCTCTTGCGAGATTATATAGACGTCTTTGCTTGGTCCCTAGAAGAGCTCAAAGGGGTAGACCCGAGTGTGGTGACTCACAACATACCCATGACACTTGACGAAACACCGGTCAAGTAGCAACCATACCCCATGAATCCAAAGCACACCATGCTGTTAAGGAAGAAATCAACAAGCTGATGAGAGCAAGATTCATCTACAAAATTGAACACACAAGCTAGGTTTCTCCCATAGTCATCGTGTTAAAAGAATGGAAAGATTAGAGTGTGTGTCAATTACAAGAAGGTAAACACAGCTACAAAGAGAGATAACTACCCACTACCGTACACTCTCGAGAGAGTGGCTATCAAAGAGGCCTATAGTTTCTTGGATGGTTTCTTTGGATACAATCAGGTGTAAGTACATCCTAACGATAGGCATAAAACTACATTCACCACCACGGAATGGGGCATCTTTGCCTACATAGTCATGCATTTTGGGTTAACTAACGTGCTAGCCACCTTCCAACAACTGATGTGTACAATATTCAAAGACATGCTGAGAAAGGAGTTAGAGGTCTTCATAGACGACTTGTGTGTTTACTCTACTTGGCGAGAACACTTAGACAGACGGTGTCTTTGAACGATGTCGACTATACCATCTCTCCTTGAACCCCTTGAAGTGCCGGTTTTGGGTGAAGCATGGATGTATCCTAGGACACATGGTGTCAAAGAATGGCATTGCCACAAATTTCTCGAAGATCAAGGTCATTGTCGATCTTCCACCCCCAACTGATTTCAAGGGTGTTCAAAGCTTCTTAGGATATACAGGGTATTATCGACAGTTCGTGTTGAACTATGCATTGATTGCTAGACCTCTATACAAGCTGTTGATCATATTCGAATGGATCGAGGAATGCCAACGTGCATATGAGGAACTGAAAAAGGCTCTGATAACATCACCAGTTCTATAAGCCCAGATTGGGCACTCACGTTCCATGTGCACATTGATGCTTTGAAATTCACTGTAGGAGCTCTGTTGTGCCAATGTGGAGAACAAAACTTAGATTACCTAGTGAGCTTTGCTAGCAGACAACTCATCGAGACCAAAATGAATTACTCAAAAACGGAGAGAGAGGGCTTTGGCCATAGTGTTTGCTGTAAATAAATTTTAGCATTATCCTATGGCTAGGCCTTTTATCTTCTTTGTTGACCATCGAGCTTTGTTGTATCTGGTTAACAAACCTTGCGCTATAGGACATATCGCTAGATGGATACTTCTGTATAAAGGGAAGCAACATTACATGGCTGACCATATGTCTCACATCCCCATAGGACAATCTGCTAGGCAAGGTATCATAGACAAACTGCCAGATGCACATCTATTTAACTTGTCCAGCGAAAGGGATTTTTTTAGAGCCGACATGATGTCGTATTGGACAGATGACATAGCTCAAGTGCTCAAGCATGGACTATCGAAACGACCAATAGAAAAGGCTCGACTTAGCCAGCTCATCCTGAGAAGATCCAACCCTATCACTTGATAGCAGGCCAACTTTACAGACTAGGGCAAGATGAGTTACTGCGTAGATGCGTGTGCGAGCATGAGATGCATGATGTACTGATAGAGGCACACGGTGGAATCATAGGAGGACATTTCAGTGGAGACACGACAACCTGTAAGGTACTGTAGTTCTAGTTGTGGTGGCCTACCCTCTTTCGAGATGATGTAGCACGATTTGTGAAGCATTGTGATGAATGCCAACTGACTAAAGTTCCAATTCGTAAGGATCACATGGAGCTAACCCCAATTATCACATGACAACCCTTCGAGAAATGGGGGATTGACTTCATTGGACCCATTAGTCTTGTGGCACAGTATTCACAAGCCAAATACATCATTGTGGCCATCGATTATCTAACAAAATTGGAAGAAGCATGAGCTACGAGAAAGAATGACTCTAGAAGCATTGCTAAGTTCCTATGGGAGCAAGTGATCTCATGATCGACTACCCCATTGAACTAGTTAGTGACCAAGGCACACACTTTATCAACAAAGTGATAGCTCACCTTCTGTTCTCCTTTCTAATCATCCATAAGAAATCCTTGCCTTATTACCATCAAGCAAATAGTCAAGCCAAATCCACGAATAAAATCTTAATAAACGTCCTGACCAAATTCATCTATGCTTCACGCAGTGATTGGGATAACAAGCTGATGGCAGCCTTGTGGGCCTACCGCACAGCTTACAAGACGACTGTAGGATAAAGACCCCCTTTAGATTGACATATGGTACATAGGCGATCCTCCCTTGGAATTCTTCGTACCAAGCCTCATGATAGCCCTTCAAAAGAGATGGGATGGGAAGGAAGCATGGATAGAACACTTGATTAAACTTGAATGCTTATCGAAAACCTGGCTTCTAGCCACCCATGTGCTAATATGCAAAAATGCAAGACACAAATGCTAGTTTTTTGACAAGCATGTCAAGTAGTGCAACTTTGAAATAGAGAGACTTAGTGCTGCTATTCTCAGTCAAAGGACATAAGTAGAAACTAAAGTTTCAAGGGCTAGGCCCCTTCAGGGTTCAAACCATCAGCTGAACTAGCAACGTAGAGCTTGAAACCCTGGAAGGCGAGGGCATAGGATTTTTCAATGGTAGTCGCATAAAGAAGTACTTCCCTCCCACACACCCATTGCATGAGCCCCCAATGCTTGCACCTCCTGTCCACGTATGAGCAGCCACTATCACTGAGATGGACAATGAGGATGAGGAACCAGTAGAACCAGCTTATCTAAGCATGAGGGTCACTGCTGCTTAAGCACACATGCATCATCAACACTTTGATTTATGAGGGAGCTGATTTTAATATCTTAACCCATGAGCATTGGACCCAAATTCGCAAACGGCAATTGCAACCCACTAATGCTAAGCTCAGCCATTATGGAGGCAACCTACACACTTTTGGGAAAGTGCAAGGTTACTATTTCTATTGAATCAGAAATTATGTGGGTAATCTTCTATGTGTTGCCCAACACTAAAGATGTAGGCGCACGAAGTCGCTATTAGGACAAACCTTTAAGAAGCAAGCTCATTGCAATGTTGACTATGAGTCGCAACGTATCCACCTAGATGTAAACAATGTTCATGTAGTTACAGCTTTCAGCAAAGGGCAGCATGACTCCTTCCAAGTCTGAAAAGTCACCAGTAGAGAAACCCACCATCAAGTATAAGAAGGGGGTTCGTGACTCATCACAACCTGCCAAGCCTCAATGCCAGCAACCCACTGAAACCAATGCTGAATCCCATGAACCCCAGTTCAAATGGGTACCTAAACAATGAGCAAACCCACGGCCTCGCAAGGCTAATGACCCACACTTGAAACCTAGGAAGCCAAGACGAAACGATAAACATCGACGTATGTTCAAGCTGCGATGGGTCCCCAAGACCTTATTGCAAGCGCTACTATGCGGATAACACCTGGATTTGGCTACCTAAATCCCAAACAACCAAAGGCCCTACTCAAACGGCACCCCCAAGCTTGACCACATGAAACATCCCATCAGAGACACTCAAACCACAAGAGAATCAAGCCGCTAAGTCCATAGAACCTCCAAAGCCTAGCTCAACATGGAATAAACCAATCTATTGCCCAAAACTGCAACTTGCTACTACTAACAAACAGACCACATCTAGTCCCGATGATGCCCCTCAGATCTCAAAAGTGCCTAGTGGCATATCAATCGCAGCTACAACCAAGCCCATTGAACATAAGGCCAAGCTACAACCGACCACATCTAGTCCCGATGATGCCCCTCAGATCTCAAAAGTGCCTAGTGGCATATCAATCGCAGCTACAACCAAGCCCATTGAACATAAGGCCAAGCTACAACCTTAGGAGAAAACTAAGTAGTAAACATTAGCTACTGAACTCTCTAGCACTGTCAAACCTCAACCACCTGTCAGGCTTAGACCCTCTTATGAGCAACGATCAATTCTCCGCAGACTTAGCTAAAAATACTAGGGACAACTTGGTTGCTTGGCTCCGACGCTTGGACACTACTTTCATGAAACTTGCTAAAAGATACAATCGACTAGACTTAGGCCTCTTGGAAGAACCTATAGTAACAGAAGTACGAACACTCCCTTGCTCTTGTGAGGAGTCAGAATTTGTATTCGTTAAGGCTTTCAAAGTAGTTGAGGAGTTAATTACAATTGAGTTATCCAAGGAACAAGCAATTAAACATCGTCTCATTATGTCGTATAGCAAGAACACGATCATGGCCACAAACCACGAAATCAAGAAGTTGAAACAACTTGCTGACAACAACTCCTCCTTTTTGCGAAAATGGTACGCTCTACAATTGCAATGGGAGCTAGAGGGATGCCAAATAATGACCAACGCTGAACAATGACCTCAATGGGATATGGTGAATCAAACCAAACACATAAGGAGAATAGTAAAGGAAAAGCTCTCAATGGTAGGATGAAGCAGCTTGTGATTGAGGAATTGACAATAA